>NW_017386009.1:524058-554448 GCF_000237925.1 Schistosoma mansoni | reverse complement strand
GTATCAGCTCTCCTAGTGAAAAACTAAGATATTCATTCTGATAGAAAATTTCCTTTACTTACAATTATCACAACTCTATATGATGCAATCACATGATAGTCCGTAACTAAAGTAGTTTAGGACTTTATTCACTCCTTCAAGGCTAGGTAACTCATAATCATTACCTGTTTGAAATAGGCGTCTATTGGCTCTTTTATTGGAATACCTAGTAGTAGTAGTAGTCGTAGTAGTAGTAGTAGTAGTCGTAGTAGTATTAGTAGTAGTAGTTATCAACCCAGTTTAAGCTCCTCTTTAATTCTTTGATATTGACAAAAAGACACTCTTATCATCTTAAGAAAGTGCATAAGATTTAGAATTGAATTTCGACTTGTTGACTAACAAGTTCATGTCAAGTTCACCATGAAATTTGAAAGATTTGTTTTCAATCTCGATTTAAACAATGAATGTGAATTGACTGACAACTTTTAAAGTAAGTATGAGAACGGCTGTTTACATCTTGACCATCATCAACCGGGTCTGTTGTTAGATAACAACTCACTGAAGATATTGGCGGATATATCGCTCAATTTCGTGGATAGGTTGAAGTTAGACATTAATACCGTTGGATGGCGGTTCTGTGGTCTAAAGGTTAAGTGTTAGCGCGCAAAACGGAATGTCTTGGGTTCGAACCCCGCTAGCAGGACTGTGGATGCACACTGCTGAGATGAGTCCCATAAAAGGAGAAGACGATCAGTCACATTACTATCCGCATGTTTCCAGGAGTGTATCTATGAATATCCACGAATAAAAACCCCTTCTGATAATAAAGAGCATATGCTCACAAGTGACTGACTTCAAGAGGTATTTCCTGAAGTTCTAGTGAGAAGCAGTGACCAGTGGAGTTCAACCGCGTCTGTGGCTCAGTGGTCTATTGGTTAAGTGCTCGCTCGCGAGACTGATAGGTCCTGGATTCGAATCTTGTCCCCCCAAATTCCCTGGTACGGTCGAGAGTGGAGAGAGTCAGCTCCCCCTCTCCAAATGTTCTCACATGACCACGCGTATCTAGCCTCTGTCAGGGAAGTCCCACTCACTGCCTTCTCGTGGCAGGGGTGTTGTTTTTGACGAAATTGAGAGGACGAAGAGCGAATGTCCGGCTCACTAACCGGGTTGGTGGACACGGAGGGTCCACATAGGGGAGTTGGAAAACCCTCATTCCAAACCAATCGTGCACATGGGCTTCAGTATCCTGAGGGAACAAATGGTGTATGAATCAATCGTTGGTCACGGGCTACCATAGGACTGCATCTCCTTATGATGCTCCATTGTCTTGTGGGTTAGACCTTTAGGTCGAAGGCTCCGAGTGTGGCTCCCTAAGAAAACCCCCTGCTTCAGTTTGGGCACCCGGTCAGTATCACAGCCCTCACACAAATCTCATTTGATTTGTGTGGCGCATATATATCTGGTGCCCCTTTGTACCAATATTTATGTGTTTAAATAAATAAAATACATAACCGGGTCTGTTGTGAGATAATAACTCACTGAAGACAATGGTGTATGTGTCGCTCAATTTCGTGAATCGGTTGAAGTTAAACATTAACGCCGTTGGATGCTGGATCAGTGATCTAGAGGTTAAGCATTCGTGCACGAAACTGATAGGTCCTGAGTTTGAATCTCGCAAGGTGAGATCGTGGATGTGCACTACTGAGGAGTCCCATACTCGGACGAAACGACCGTCCAGTACTTCCAGGTTTTCCATGGTTGTCTAGTTTCAATCGACTTATGATCTCAACTATTAAAATTATATTATAATTGATTTTTAATTATCAGTCAACAAATTCATGAATCACACAATTTACATGATAAAAACAACACAAACAAACAAAAAGCGATTGTTTTAACCTTCCCATCATTAATTCTATTTGGTTGAATGGAAACAAAGTAAGGACAATGATGATTCATAGATGATGTTAATAGACAAAATATACCCTTCATCTTGTTTATATTAAACATGAATATGAAAATCAACTAGTAATAACTTAGTTAATAACTTGACTTCATTATTCAATATACATAAATATACAATTATGATTAATTCAAATAGGATGTACCATCAAGAATAAAAGTACATCTACTCATTAATGAACGTTTACAAGTTTTAGAAAAGAGAGAGAGTAAGCTGCCTTGTCTGATTCTGGTCCTCTATTGGAATATGTCTGTCAGCTGTCTTCCATACAACACCTTACAGTGTAGTCCATCGTATGAATTACAGATGATATTGACGATTTTCTCATAGTGTCGAAGAAGGTTCCACAAGGTCATCTTATTCACATTGTTAAGTGCTTTCTCATAGTCAAGGAAGTAGATATATGGTAACGAGTTCAATTTCAATCGATTTTTCAATGATGATTCGTAGTGTCGCAATTTGATCTGTGCACGACCGATCCTTAAATAATTCAATCTGTTGATCTCGAAGTTGGGCGTCCTCTGAGTTTTTCATCTGGTTCAGTAATACTCTGTTGAAAACTTTTCCTGGTACTGACAGCGAACTGATGCCTCTGTGGTTCTCACATTTGCTCAGATCTCCTCTAGTATCTTGATGAGGTATCCTTCTTTCCAGTCCGTCGGTGGCACTTGTTCTTCTTCCCAAATCTTCCTGAATAGAAGGTGAAGCATGTTTGCAGTTACTTCATTGTCTGACTTCAGAGCTTCAGCAGGTATATTGTCAGGTCCTACCGCTTTCCCGCTCTTGATTTGTCTGATGGCCATCTTGATTCCTTCGGTCGTTGGTGGAGTGACAGATATAGGAAGGTTTGTGTGTGCTGCTTCGATGTCCGGTGGATTCAATGGAGCTGGTCCATTCAATAGTTCCTCGAAGTATTTTATGCATCTGTTCCTCTGTTACTGAATCTCGGTGATTGTGTTGCCTCCCCTATCCTTGAGTGATCTCTCTGGTTTACCATACTTCCCTGCTAGTTTTGTTGTGTCATATAGTTGTCTCTTATTTCCTTCTCCTACAGCTTTCTCCGCTGTCGTTGCCAGCTCTTCCACGTATTTCTCCCTGTCGGATCTAATGATCTGCTCCAATCGCTTGTTTGCTACGGTGTATTCGGCCTACGCCTTGACGTTCTCTGTTCATGTTCGACTGTTGTTAATTGCTGTCTTCGTGTTCTTCCATTGCTTATGATGATACTTGTTGTGACCCAGAACCTCCTGATACGTCGAAGTTAGTGCTTCTTGGATCCGTTTGCAGCTATCCATCACTTTAGTTTCTTATTATTTCAGCAGATCTTTTAAGGCTTGGCACCCGTTGTTGAGAGTTATCTTGAATTAGCTGAATTTATTAGTATCTCGTACGATAGCTGTGTTGAATCCTTGTAATGCTGTTTCCCCAACTCCCCAATGTTTCTTTAGTTTCAGTTTCATCTTAGCCACAACCAGATAGTGGTGATGATCTGAAGCTATGTCAGCTCCTCTCCTAGTCCTCATATCTTCCAGGTTAGCGTGTCAGTCTCATAATCTGTCCGATGTACTTTCTCATTACTGATTAGGATTAGGGATGATTATTTTTATATTCAGTCTAGGAAAATCTTATGTAGACATTAATTTAACAAAACATGAAACTCTATATCCGTCAAAGAGACTGACTTTCAAAGAAAACTTTCCGAGACGTTTAGAAAAGTAGAAACTATGTTAGGACATATGTAACGTAACCCGAGAATTTCCAAGACCCATTAATTGACATACCAGTGTTCAGTTGGTTTGCACTTTATGAATGATAAAAAATAAAATAACAATCAATAAATGACATGGTATACACAACTGACTAATTATAGTTAGATAAATGCCCCCAAATGCCCTGGTACGGCCGAAAGTAAGGAGAGTCCGCACTCCCTCTCCAAATGTTCTCACATGACCACGCGTATCTAGCCTCTGTCAGGGAAGTCCCACTCACTGCCTTCTCGTGGCAGGGGTGTTGTTTTTGACGAAATTGAGAGGACGAAGAGCGAATGTCCGGCTCACTAACCGGGTTGGTGGACACGGAGGGTCCACATAGGGGAGTTGGAAAACCCTCATTCCAAACCAATCGTGCACATGGGCTTCAGTATCCTGAGGGAACAAATGGTGTATGAATCAATCGTTGGTCACGGGCTACCATAGGACTGCATCTCCTTATGATGCTCCATTGTCTTGTGGGTTAGACCTTTAGGTCGAAGGCTCCGAGTGTGGCTCCCTAAGAAAACCCCCTGCTTCAGTTTGGGCACCCGGTCAGTATCACAGCCCTCACACAAATCTCATTTGATTTGTGTGGCGCATATATATCTGGTGCCCCTTTGTACCAATATTTATGTGTTTAAATAAATAAATAAGTTAGATAAATATGAAAAGCAGGAAATACTGGAGTGCTGTTTTGTCACAGTATGGAACTTTTTAACAGTATTCGTTCTTCGAGTTTCAATGTGAGGTTGTAATGAATAGAGTTCAACTATATTGGATAGTCTGAAATTTAAGTGGTGTCCACAAGAACTGAATTCCCTGAGCTCGATCCATAATTGGTTCGTAGATTCGTATCTATAAGCATTCTCATATTATGGTGAAATAACAGTCCATATCCTCTTGGTTTTTCAGTAGTTATCTAACTAAGATCAATCCATGTTCGAAACGATGAAAGTTCAACGATCGTACAATTAGAACCAGAAAAATGATACACAGTAACTACTTGATAAACATTAGCAAAAAAAGTTTACTAACCAATTCCATCAAAACAATAATAGTTAACAAAGTTTCCATAATTGCCTCTCTTCCCTTATATCCACTCAATAGTAAAGGAACGAATGTATATATATACATATTCCAATTTCATTCAGAGTTATTTATTAGTAGGTTGCTAAGTAAATACTTCAATTTATTTTGTCGATAAAATCAATAATAACTATTAGGCGATAAAAGCCAAATGATACATTTTCTCCTAATCTACTCCTACCCTGCCTACAAAAAAATATATATACTCTAGACAAATGTCTGACGATATTATTTGAATACAGGAAAAGAGTAAAACAAAAAAAAAACAAAAAAAAAAAATTGGATACACAATAAAAACGTTACAAAAATACATACATATTTTGGCAATAAAATGAAGAATTTTTCCTGTTAATAATTTTCAAGTTAAACCATATCATCATGGTATGTACATTGATTTGATTATAGGGTCAGAGTTCAAATAGATGATAATGAGTCAATTGAAGTTAGACAACCATGGAAAACCTGGGAGCACTGGACGGTCGTTACGTGTGGGACTCCTCAACAATGCGCATCCACGATCCCGCCTCACGAGATTCGGACCCACGGTCTACTAGTCTCGCGCCAGAGCATTTAACCGATAGACCACTAAGCCGTCCGGCATCCAACGGTGTTAATGTCTAACTTCAACCAATCCACGAAGTTGTGCAACCATTTCACCAATGTCTTCAGTGAGTTGATATCTCTACAACAGACCTAGTTGAACTCCACTGGTTACTGCTTCTCACTAGAACTTCAGGAAATACCTCTTGAAGTTAGTCACTAGTGAGCATATGATAAGGGGTTTTTTGCGGAGATTTTTAGTAATTTTTTATATATAGTTGAAATCATGAGTCAATTGAAGCTATATATATATATATATATATATATATATATATATATAGAGAGAGAGAGAGAGAGAGAGAGAGAGAGAGAGTCAAGATCAACTCTGAGGTGCAGATACATCCAGCTGACGAGTCCCAAATAAGACGAAACGCGCGTCGTGGATTCCACTGCAAGTCACCATCCATCTTTGCTCACAATGCTTGTGAATTAAGGCTATATCGATGCAATACGCACAGTATGCACATATGCCAATTAGAGACTGACCAGTTTCAGTCCTAACACATCGATGGGAAAATTCAAACAAACAATACTAAGTGAATTTAATATTCTATATTGTTTAGAAGACATTCCATTCAATAATCTAGGATCGTTATTCTTTAATTTGAGAATAAATAGTGTTATTATCAATGAAGTGGGATTATCTTTAACATTTTCAGTATTCAATATATGTTGTTTACAGTGCTTTTGGTTATTGAAGTAGATAAGTGTTGTATATTAGAGTTGAGTTTTAATTAAAGCTTCGGTAGTTATCCACAAATGTCTAGTATGAGTGAGTATGTTCGTATGGTACAGCCTAATGTTCTTCAAGAAAGACACAAATATAGTGAAAGTTACGGATTGAAATGAAATCACTTATGACAATTGTATTTATTCGATAAATGAATGAACAAAAAGGTATAAAACTGTTAGATATAACATGGTTACTATAAACTGTAAATGTTGTTACATTTTACTTTTTCTTTACGCCTGTTACTCCCAATGGAGCATGGGCCACCGAGCAGTATTCTCAAACCCACTCTGTCCTCGCCCTTCCTCTCTGGTTCTATCCGATTTTTGTTCATTCTTCTCATGTCTGTCTAGATTTCTCGACGTAATGTATTCTTTTATCTTCCTCTTCTCCTTTGGCCTTCAGGATCCCATGTGAGGGCTTGTGTTGTGACACAATTGGGTGATTTCCTCAATATGTGCCCGATCCACTTCCAGCTCTTCTTCCTGATTTCTTCCTCTGCTGGAATCTGGTTTACTGTGGGAGACAACAAACCAACAAACCGGCGACTATACCTCATTGAAAGCACCTGTTCTCGTCCGATCACCGATGTTAAGCAACGTTGGGTCCGGCCAGTACTTGCATGGGTGACCGGCTGAGAATACCGGGTGTAGCCGGCTTTAAAACTCCGCATGTAGCTCCTCCGGGGGCTACTGCCGGTTTCTAGCCCGGGTAAAGGAGGAGGATTGGACATGGGGTTAGCGACCCCATCCCGTAAAAACCAACTCGCTAAAAAAACGGTAACCAGAAAAAAACGCTGTAAATGTTGTGGACAAACTTAAACTTATGCTGGTTGAAACTACCAAACTTGAACAAAACAGCCAGTTGTTCCGTACATATTGGTTTTCAGCTTTATTCAAAGAAAAAAAGATTCACATCACAAATTGTTTGAAAAACGTTCCATTACAGTATGAGACTGTTCGAAAAGATGAACTCTTAACCATGCCAAGGTTTAAATCCGTTACATTCAAGTCACACATGGAACAGATTATTCTTAGACCACTGAGTCTCCATCTATTTGTTTAAATGTTTAAATTCAGTCCCTTCATCTTATTAACATCTGTTTTCATCGATCATGTATATCTATTTCACACTCTTAACATAGATGACATATAATCATAATTAGCCATAGTGAAACGATTGAACTAATTCATCCTCTTCCTTTATTGACCTTTTATTCATTTGGTACTTTTGACCTGTATATGTCAGTTAATTTTTCTCCTTAAATTCTCATTTTATTAAATTTCACTTTTTCTCTGTATCTTTTATGAAGTGTGACAAATTGACCCAATACAAAAATGATAGTAAATCCTTTATCGATGATAATGATTGATTTATTCGAAATGGGTCAATTGAAGCTAGACCACCAGAGAAAACCTGGAAGCACTGGATGACTGTTTCGTTCTATTATGGGAGTCCTCAGCAGTGCGCATCCACGATCCCGCACTTGCGAGATTCGAACCCAGGACCTACCAGTCCCATAATAGGACGAAACGGCCGTCCAGTGCTTCCAGGTTTCCTATGGTGGTCTAGCTTCCATTAACTCATGATTTCAACTATATATAAAAATTACTAAAAATCACCACAGAAAACCCCCTTTTTCACTGAAAGTTTGAAAATTTTTCACACTAAAGTGCTTTAGTTGATCCACAAGTTCCGTGATTAGTTAGTAGTTGTATTGACAAAACTGTCCAATATATTACTTACTTACGCCTGTTACCTCTCGTGGAGGAGCATAGATCGCCGACCAGCATTCTCGAACCCGCTCTGTCTTGGACCTTCCTTTCTAGTTCTATCCAGTTGTTATTCATTCTTCTCATATCTGTTTCCATTTCTCGATGTAATGTGTTCTTTGGTCTTCCTATTCTCCTTTGATCTTGAGGATTTCATATGAGGGCTTGCCTTGTGACGCATACACATATATATATATATATATATATATATATACAAGTTCTTTAGACTAAACAATACCAATATCTTACTGAGTAAACTTGTTTAATGATAAAACAAAAAGAAAATTAAAATCGATTAGTTCATCTTTCTCAGTTCCAGAAAAACATTACACTGACGTAAATGAAGTTAGAAATTTACCTCATGGACAATGGTTAGTAGGTTGATATGATTTATAGTGGAATAAAGCTTCTAGGCATAACTGAGAACTGAAAAGAAAAAAAAATTTAGTTGTATGGTGGTTTTCAAAAAAAAAAATTTGTTTCTACGTGGAGGCAATTTTTTTTTAAAAATCAAAACGATAATTACTCAAAGAATCTGTCATAATAGGTGAGAAGTGATAAACTGATGTCGATTAAGTGATCGATGGCTTGAAATGATAGTTCTTTTTTATTGTCGAGCAATCATTTCTCTCACAAATATAAATTTACTGACGTACAAATCTCCAAGTAGTATTTAACATAACGTTTCCAATCTACCTAAAAGACATCCTGGTAGAAGTATATTTTACTACCGAATCAGTTACATTTAAAATTTCTAAGCGAAATTAAAAAATCTATGACGGATAGGCTGTATCTTATTAATAGGTAAGTGAAATTTATAAATATTTCGGGATTAATACACTATTGACTAGCTTCAAGATGAAACTCCCCGAGTTTTAGTAAGAAGCCGTGACCGGTGGAATCCAATCCGTGTAGAGTGTGAGACAGTTATCTATCTCAGAAAATGGATTAAGGGTTGAGCATGATCATGGGTTGATTGAAGTTAAACAATAACACCATTAGATGTCAGATAAGATGGTGGTTGGAGGTGGTCAACAGGAAACCCTGGACCCGGGTTTCGTGCTACTTGGCACTCGTCAGCAAGGTGTACCTGTAATCTTGAAGGGACTGGTGCTCCCTGACGGATTCGATTGCGTGTCACCCAGCTTCACAGTCAGATACGTCACCACTGAGCTACTCGGGCCATGACTGACCTCTTGTAGGACTGAGATGTAATCACAATTGATTGATCACTGCGTCGTGATCAGTGTCGTGTGTATCAAGTCCTTCTTAGTACTGATCGATGCCAGCTTAGTGATCTAAAGGTTAAGCGTTCGCGCTAGACTGAGGGTCCTGTGTTCGAGTCATGCATGGGAGACTACTTAGGGTTAACATACTATGACGAAACTCCCATCCATTGCTTTCAGGTTTTCAATGATATTCTAACTTAGATCAAATCGTCATTGCAACTGTGAAAATATCTGTCTCCATTTCTCGACGTAATGTGTTCTTTGGTCTTCCTATTCTCCTTTGACCATGAGGATCCCATGTGAGGACTTGCGTTGTGACACAGTTGGGTGATTTCCTCAATATGTGTCTTATCCACTTCCAGCTCTTCTTCCTGATTTCTTCCTCCACTGAAATCAGTTTTGTTCTCTCCCACAGTAGAATGTTGCTGATAGTGTCTGGCCAACGGATCTGAAATATTTTGCGTAGACAACTGTTAATAAACACCTGTATCTTCTGGATGATGGTTGTAGTAGTTCTCCAGGTTTTCGCCCCATACAGTAGAACTGTCTTGACATTTGTATTGAAAATTCTGATGTTGGTGTTGGTTGACAGACAATTGTTTTGAGTTCCAGATGTTCTTCAGTTGTAAATATGCTGCTCTTACTTTGCCGATCCTCGCCTTCACATCTGCATCAGATCCACCGTGTTCGTCTATGATGCTGTCCAATTGTATCATCAATGATTTGGTAAACAAGTAAAACATTGTACTACACTGATTATATCACTTCTTAAAAATGATTTCGAAATATAAATAAAGCCAACATTTAGGTTTTGAAAATCTTCTTAATTCCGCAACTGATCTCATGACTTACACCTAATAGACTAAATAACATGTACATTTATATATATAAGCTTATAATTGTATTGATGCAATAGTCAATTCAAAGTCACTGAAGTGTTTATTAGTTGATCAAACAAAGTATGTCAATCAATACAACCTTTGATCTGAACTCACATAGCGTTCACGTTTCTATTATGTTGAACATTGACCTTCATATTAAAAATAAACATAAATATAATACGTTTTTCATGGTAGTCTAGATTCAATTGACTCATGATCTCGACTATTAAAATTACTATAATATCCACAAAAAACCCCTTCTGGTACTAATCAATGTATGCTCACTAGTGACTGACTTCAAGAGATATTTCCTGCAGTTCTAGTGAGAAGCAGTGACTATCGGAATTCAACCGGGTCTGTTGTGAGATAATAACTGACCAAAAACAATGGTGTATGTGTCGCCTAACCTCGTGGATTAGTTGAAGTTAACACTAATAACATTGGATGCCGGTTCAGTGATCTAGAGTTTAAGCGTTCACTCACGAGACCAATAGGTTCTGGGTTTGAATCTCGCGAGGTCATATCGTGGATGCTCACTGCTGAGGAGTCCCACACTCGGACGTAACGACCATCCACTACTTTGAGGTTTTCCATGATGGTCTAGCTTCAATTGACTCATGATTTCAACCCCTTCTGATAATTGATTATCAATAAAAGTAGTGAACAAAACACTAGTTGGGGACAATCGAATGTATTTAGGCAAAGATTACAGACTATCTCAATAAATTCTGATTACCAAACAATGAACAGTCAATTTGCAAATTAACAACCAATTGTTTCAATCTTCACTGTTTCTTCTCTTATTCCATTGCTCATGCATTTTCCAGACGTTTGCGTTTCATTTCAGTTCTTTCCTCATCGGTCTTCTGCCAAAATACATTCTATGTCTGACCCACACCATATACTACTTATATGGATATAAGTAGACCACACCACACTCGTCCCCCCTTTAAAGCATTCGTTCATGCGGTGGTTCTGCTCGCCATGCCACTATCTTCTTTCACTGCAGTCTGTGCCAAACTCTCCGTCAGAATGTCGAGTCTGCGGCGCGCTGACCTCCATAGCTCCGTCGACCTGCCGGGGCACCAACATCCGCATCCACCCGGCACCTGGGACGTTCAACACCCGTACTCCACCGGCCTGCTGAGCCATCTACATCCGATGTCCGCCCAGCAGCCGCACGTCCCACTGCTCCTCTCCGTCGACAGCACCCGCTACAGCCAACGCCGCCTCGCCAGAACACTCCACTCGACGCCACCTCTCCTCACCAGACTGCCCCAACTAGCACCTCCACTCCAGACCCGCAGCGGCGTCCGCAGAACAGCACCCTTCCTCCTTCTGGTTGGCAGCGACACCAAATGTAGTGAGCAAAACACTGGTTGGTTTTAAATGTATTTTAAAAGATACCTAGAGGTAGATTTTTTTTATTAAAATGACTATTCAATAAATAACAATCTGTATCTATGCCTATCTACTTGTTGTTGTTGTTGTTGTTTATGCAGTAAACGATCTTATCTAATTCAATACATTTTCATAAAATGAATTTTCAAAAAATTATTTTTCCAGATTTAGTTGCCAGATGTTAATTAATCAGAAAAACAAAAAAAAAAGATATCAACGAAAAAAAAATCGATAATAAAACCCAATATAATATTGATTAAAGATAGTGTATATGCATAGGTGTGGATAGGGAGATTTGTTACCTTTTTTTGTAATTGAAGGGATAACATGGAGATTGATGTAATTTATGGGTTGTATTTTATATTACATTAGGAATGAAACAGGTGTACAATGATCTTTGTTCTACTCTGAGATCAATGTGGATTGAATATAAGTTAAAAACTTGAAAGTTATTCATCAATTTAGTGATGATATCTTTTTATGGGATTGGTAGAAATGATGTGACTACTATAATTATGTCCAGTACTTGAAGCTTTAACACTGATTTTCTAACCTCATCATTACTATACTTGCTTACTTACTTACTCCTGTTACCCCTGGTGGAGGAGCATAGGCCAACGACCAACATTCTCCTTTCTAGTTCTATCCAATTTTTGTTCATTCTTCTCATGCCTGTCTTCATTTCTCGACGTAATGTGTTCTTTGGTCTTCCTCTCCTCCTTTGGCCTCGACGATTCCATGTGAGGGCTTGCCTTGTGACGCAGTTTGGTGATTTCCTCAATGTGTGTCCTATCCACTTCCAGTGTTTCTTCCTGATTTCTTCCTCCACTGGATGGAATCTAGTTTTTTCTCTCCCACAGTAGAATGTTGTTGATAGTGTCTGGCCAACGGATCCGAAGTATTTTGCGTAGACAACTGTTAATAAATACCTGTTTCTTCTGGATGATGGCAACCTCATCATAGTCTCATAGAAATCGTTTACATTTGAGCTACGAAAATAATATAAATGGTGAGATATAAAAAGAAGCTTTAATCTCAAGGTTAGTTTAAGTACTCTGGATGCTTCTAAAAACGAGTCTAATTCGGTAAAAAAAATCGATAATTTTACAGCCAAATGATGACTTGTAATCCATCGTTTTTCTTGAATTCTTTGGGAACTTTACTGTTGAATCATGATTGGACGAGGTATTTTCAGCCTATTCCCAAATGCTGAATACTTTACTAAGGAATTTTAGATAGCTTCCAAAAAGTAAAATGATAAGTTCCAATAAAAAAACGGACTCATTAATTTTATCACCTGAATAAATAGAATCTATAAGCTAATGAATGATCTCAGATGTTATGTCATACTTCAGGGTGAACAAAATTGGATAGAACTAGAAAGGAAGGCCCAGGACAGAGTAGGTTGGAGAATGCTGGTCGGCGGCCTATGCTCCATTGAGAGTAACAGGCGTAAGTAAGTACGTAAGTCAAGGCGAACATATTTAATTCTAACACTTATGATAACTCTTTTTCTACCGACTAATTGGTCTATTTCTTGATATTTGTTCAATATAGGCTTTGTATGAGTAATTCATATTTCGTGAATAATCATTACACGACCACACATACACACTATTCATATGACTTTAGGAGATAGATTCTTCATCCGCACATAAAAATACACTATTCTTCCGTCATTACATTATTAATGGGTGTCATGGTCGGGGAAATTTGAAAATTTCAAGTTTTACCTTATGAATCATGATGAAGCCTGGAGTGATGCGATTGACACTGGATTACCGCATCGAGAAGTAAGAGCATGATGATCTGAATAGCTGTTTAGTAAACATTCAATGACAGTTACATTGTATCCTTAAGTAATTAAAGTAGGAAAATCATTGTATATTGAACAAGAATCCAATGGGGTCATGATGATGACCCACTGACTTAGAAATTAAAACATTCTAATTTCAGTATTTTTTTTTTGGTTCAGAGATCTCAATGTTGATTAATCATGTAGCCTTTTTAATAAATACACAAACTATAACATCAATACTGTTATACATAGATGATTTGTATCAGATAAACTATGTACATGTTTATTCTCATGTGTTTCCTAAGCAGCTGATTCATTGTCAAACTGATTGTTAATGAGTTGAATTTCATAAAGTCATCAGTATACACAGTCATATCACACTATTTAGGACTGATGAAAATTTGAAAAGTCGCTCATCTAGAAGAACCAAATAATAGTTCCAGCCTCGTACATCATAGAGAACGGATTCGTCAATAAGATTTATTTGAAATATTGAGGGCATTGTCACTCCCTGTGTATATGAATCCATGTTATTCAGCTTCACAGCCTGAAATGTTAATACCGCGCCATCCAGCCCTGAACTTACTACATCTAGGAGTGAGATATTAACATTAGTTGATTGCTGAGTAGTGGTTAGTTTGAAGTTTATCTAGTCCTATAACGTTGATCGAATTCTATCTGTAAAGTTGTTGGCGAGTGTATCCGAGCATGAAACCTAGGTTCAGAATATTCTTCCTACCAGGTTCAACCGTCTAACATCTTGACATAATACTGGCAATGCTCAGTCACTTGAACTAGTAACCACATTGCAATCTGATCGGTATAATTCGATCAGGACCAATAAACTGAACAAACATGACATTGGTCTAGCTTCAATTGACTCATGATCTCAACTCTATAACATTGATTTCTATCAATAAAACTTCATTTACGACATTGGTACAAAACTGGTACTTTCTTTCAAAGATGACAATCATTATGTGATCCATATTTGTCACTAGTCTGAATAATTTTTTTTTTGTTTTAAGATTTACATTATGTTTAGTAGTATCTGTCTATGTTCAATGCAATTAACATGAAATCTCGTTCAAAGTTGTCTTACATATTTAATGTGTACAATAATTAAGTCAATGATTCACCACTGTAATAACAATAAGAGTATCCTTTAGAAAAAGTTTTCTTTCGTTGTTTTGTTACTAAGCTCTGGATTACTTTGAATGGTAATGCCAGGATACATGTAACTTGGTTATACAGACTACTAGAATTCTTGTCTCGACGTGTAATATCAATGTAAGGAGAGAGAGAGAGAGAGGGAGGGAGACAGATTATGTTTCAATAAAGTTGTATGTATTTTTTCATTCATATTTTAAGACATTAGACTTAATTTACTTATCGTTACAATTCAATTAATAACATATGATGTATTATTATTAGTCCATATAGATAATTAAAATATTGGATGTGAACAAATAATAAACAACTATATGATGATAAACAACGATGGATAGTGACTAGCAGTGGAATACACGGCGCACATTTCGTCCTATTTGGGACTCGTCAGCTGGTTGTACCTGTATCTCAGAGTTGATATTAACTCTGGGACTCGAATCCAGTATCTTTCACTTCAAACGCCATCGTGTTATCCACTTGGCTACTGAGTCCTGATAGCCACTTGATTGTACAATGGGGTAAAGTTTAAATTCACTTAGTATTGTTTGTTTGAATCTTCCCATTGATGTTTTAGGACTGCAACTGGTCAGTCTCTAATTGGCATATGTGCATCCTATGCGATCTGCCTCGATATTGCCTGAAGTCACAAGCTTCACCCCATTGCACAAGCAAGTGGCTATCAGGACTCAGTGGTCGAGTGGATAACTCGATGACATTTGAAGCGAAAGGTACTGGGTTCGAGTCCCAGAGTGAACATCAAATCTGAGATGCAGGTACATCTAGTTGACGAGCGTCCTGGATTCCACTTCTAGTCACTATCCATCTTTGCTTACCATGCTTGTGAATTTAGGCTATATCGAGGCAATACGCACAGTATACACATATGCCAATAAGAGACTGACCATTTGCAGCCCTAAACATTAATGGAAAGATTCAAACAAACAATACTAATTGAATTTCAACTATATGATGACTTATCGACTAATACCCAAACTATTGTTAATGGTTAATTAGATATTATAAATGATTTTTAACCGGTCACAAGAATCCCTTTCGGGTCACCATCTGTAATATGAATTGATGATTCTCAACAATTAGTGTATTTATATCAGAAGGGGGGTTTTGTGGAGATTTCAGTATTTGTATAGTTGAAATCATGAGTCAATCGAAGCTAGACAACGATAGAAAACCTACAAGTACTGGACAGCCGTTTCGTCCGAGTGTGGGACTCCTCAGAAGTGCATACCCACGATCCCGCCTCACGAGATCCGAACACAGGACCTATTAGTCTCGCGCTCGAATTCTAGTGAGAAGCAGTGATCAGTGGATTCCAACCAGGTCTGTTGTGAAATAATAGCTCACTGAAGACAAAGGTGACTGTGTCACTCAATTTCGTGAATTGGTTGAAGTAAGACATTAACACCGTTGAATGCCGGATCAGTGATTCTAGAGGTTACGCGCTCGCATGCGAGAGTGATAGGCCTTGGGTTTGAATCACGCGAGGCGGGATCGTGGATGAGCACTATTGAGGAGTCCCACACTCGGACGAAACGTCCTTCCAATGCTTCCAGGTCTTCCATGGTGGTCTAGCTTCAATTAACTCATGATTTCAATTAATGTATTTTTGTTGTTAAAAGGTATTTTGGGCAAGACTACAATTTATGAAGGAACCAATCAGATATAGGGTAATAAGTCTTGGATTTTGGCGCGAAATTCACCCACCCATTTAGCCAAACAGCGTCTCGGCATTTTAGCTGATGCCAGTTCGTTATGAGAAACCGTAAATGTAATTCCTGACCCTAAATATCGTCTATGAATCATAATCCTTATTCTTCAAACTGCTTTATAACTCACATTTAGCCCTAGTAAGTAGATAGACACTCTCAAGGTCACTTAAGTGTCGCTAAAAGATTGTTCATAAATTATAGTCTCACCGGTATTTTGAATAGAATGATTTGATTCGTAGGTAGTATTTATCGTGCACTGATATCAAATAGAACAAAATGGAAAACAAAGAAGTAATCGACTATTTTATTACAGTTCAAGTCTGTTTTCGGAAATGTACATAAATTACCACCTAATGAGAACGAACCCAAGGCATTAAGGCCTGACTGAGAGTGGGTTATATTTAAATCATTGAATTAGAGTTCAGTGATAGGCATTTTCAAATTCAGCGAATCACCTATATAATGTGATGAAAATTCAATCCCAGACATGATAACTATTTCAGTCATGGCGAAAACCAAAACTCAATCAGTGATGACACCTAACTGGGACCTTAACAACAATGTAACTAGTAAACAGACCATAATAGTTTTGGCTGAAAGATTTTATAAAAATGAGTTTAAATTTTTTATGCAACATTTTTCATAGATTCACATCGGGTGGTTCGAGTCAACGATGAACCTGTGACGTCGTCGTCGTCTTCGTAGTAGTAGTAGTAGTAGTAGTAGTAGTAGTAGTAGTAGTAGTAGTAGTAGTAGTAGTAGTAGTAGTAGTAGTAGTAGTAGTAGTAGTAGAAACCATTCATTTTCTCTTATGCTACTTATCTCCAAAGCGTTTTTCGTTTATGTCAAGATTGTCGAACTGACAATCCTATATTAATTCTTTCTCCCCTTTTTTTATTAATTAATTTAATTAGTACATTTTGGCATATGTTGTTTTGCTATTCTCTTTTGTTTCTTCATAAGCAACTGAATGGAATGCTTATTGTTTCTAGGATACTACTACTACTGCTACTACTACTACTACTACTACTGCTACTACTACTACTACTACTACTACTACTATTAATAATAATAATAATAATAATAATTGAATAGATTATGACTAGAAAGTTGGTTGACTGTTATCTTAAATATTCTGTTACAATATTTTAATTCATAGATGTGTGGTGTGGTCTACTTATATCTACATAAGTAGTATATGGTGATGGTCAGGCATTGAATGTATTTTGGCAGATGATCGATAAGGAAAGAACCGAAATGAGGCGCAATCGGTATGAAAAGGCACGAACAATGAAATCAGAGAAGACGGACTGATATTTGCAGAAGGAACAGTTAAGATTGAGACAATTGATTGTTATTTTGAAACTTTACTGTTTACTGTATGGTTATCAGAATTTAGTGAGATAGTCTGTAATAAGTGCTTAGGTACATTCGATTGTCCCCACTGGTGTTCTTGTTCACTACAGATGTACTTTATAATAAGAGTAGATAAGAGTATATAATAGTAAGTACTTTAGTCTAAATTTGATCGAATAGTTACACAGTATTTGGGCATCGAGTTGATGTGAGATATTAAGGAGGAAGAATCTTAGCGAATGAATTTGAAGTAAATCGAATGTTTTGCCTAGCAACCAAAATTATCGATAATTTTAATGTTTGATTCTATTTCCTTGAAAAACCTTGGACGAGATTGCTAAATGAAATATTGGATTTACTTCAAATTCATTCACTAAGATTTCATAAATACATTCTTCCTTCAGAAGGGGTTTTGTGGAGATTTCAATATTTTTCATAGTTGTGAGATAACAAATCACTGAAGACAATTGGTGAACGGTTGCTTAAAACTTTGTGGATTGGTTGAAGTTAGACATTAACACCGTTGGATGCCAGCCGGCTCAGTTGTCTAGAGGTTAAGCGCTCGCGCGTGAGACTAATAGGTTCTGGGTTGGAATCTCTTGAGGCGGGATCGTGGATGAGCACTGCTAAGGAGTCCCACAATAGGACGAAACGGCCGTCCAGTGCTTCTACGTTTTCGATGGTTGTCTAGCTTCGATTGACATTCTTCCTTCTTAATGTACTCTTATTAGTTTTTCACAAAGTAATGTTCTTTTGATTCTCAACGTATTTAAGTTGTAGTTATCGATGGGATTATAAAGGTTAATTTCGACCCAATTCGGGACTCGTCAATTAGATATAAGTGGACCTCGATGTGAATGCTCAAGTTTGTTTTGCTGTTTTATTGAATAACCAAAAGGATTTTGAGATACTGGAGATTTGTAACTCAGGTGGATGATTTTGATGAAGTTTTGTTCTCTGAGCTGGATAGTTTGGTCATGGAGCTTTCATTGTTTTTCTGAACAATATCATCAGCACAAAATTCAGATAGAAGTGTTCAAATTTCTCCACATATGACTCACAGCTTGTCCTTTCAACCTTGATCTTGATTGGTTTTTGTTGACCTTTTGCCTGTCTTTATCTACCTCTTTATTTTGATTGCATCTCCTTTTAATCTGATTCTTGGTCTTACATTTGTCCAGGATTTTTCTGACTGATTGATTGGATTGGATTAATTTCAATGTGTTTGTTGATTGCTAATTGACTTGAGTGCCAAGCCTCAAAAAATACTCTGATATGTTTAGTATTTTCACAGTTGAAATCACGAGTCAATTGAAGCTAGACCACCATCGAAAACCTGGAAGCACTGGAAGGCCGTTTCGTCCTATTGTGGGACTCCTCAGTAGTGCGCATCCACGAACCCGCTCTCGCGAGATTCGAACCCAGAACCTACCAGTCTCGAGCCAGAGCCCTTAACCGATAGACCACCGAGCTGGCATCCGACGGTGGTAATGTCTAATTTCAACCAATCCACGATTTTGAGCGACCGCTCACCAATTTTCTTCAGTGAGTTGTTATCTCACAACTACGAAAAATATTGAAATCTCCACAGTTTATTTTGTTCATAGTAAACAAATTTCCGATTTGTAAGACAAAGATGAATGTAATTATATGGAGGTTATAAAGATTGTTGAATTTCTACTTTGAGATGGTGGAGAAGATTTGTAGCTCAGGTGGATGATTTTGATGGAGTTCTGTTCTTTGAGTTGGATGGTTTGGTCGTAGAGCTTTCATCGTCCTTCTGAACGACATCATCAGCACAAACTGTGGGTAGAAGTGTAGTGTTTGTGCTGGTGATGTCGTTCAGAAGGACGATGAATGCTACAAGACCGAACCATTCAGCTCAGAGAACAAAACTCCATCAAAATTTCTACTTTAAATTACTGGTTGAGTTTAGTTAGATAATTTTTAGTCGTGGAATATAATAAAATAATGGAAGTTTGAAATATAAACTAGTGGATGCTGAGTCATTTGTCTGAAGTCTAACTAATTTCCACAAGGTCTAAAGCTATCGAATTCGATCACTGGTGAGTTCCTTCATTCCCACTATCGGATACTTTTATACTAGGATGAAACAACTGGCTTTTCAGTAGTACTTTGATTTCAATGGATTTCTGAGAGAGATGTGAATAGTTTAAACTCCATTTCACAAAAGCTTTCGATTAGGAAATGTTAGCTAATCAGTCTTACACTGATATGAAATCACTAGCTTTCCTTCCTTTTTTCAGTCATATCAATTCTTGATAGAAAAAAAGTGGTTGGGACAAGTACTAAATGTATCCAACTACTGTCTACTTCTACAGTTAATGTTAGCCCTTGTGGAAATATATCAGGAGAAAGTTACAGGTGCACAAACTAAGAAATGTCGTCAGTTTATATAACCACTAACTGTCTATCTAAGCCATCTCGATAAGTCCAAACAACTTGGTTGATACCTGTACTATTATCACAACCGATCGTCGAAAATAGCTATGGCTATGTGACAAATTCATCTATTCTTTATCTTAGATTGTCCATTTGAAAATTATCTTATACCTTCATTTCACTAGTCAATTCTTTCTTCTAGAATAACATTGTCTATGTTTAGTCTTCTTACCACCATTAAAACTGTTACTACTTCTACAACTCTAATGTTTATCTCGATAATCTCGTCTCACTGTGACGATATGGTATAGGAACTTAAACCAATGTATGTGTCAAATTCTATGTTACTTACCATATACATACTTACTTAAGCCTGTTACTCCCAATCCAGCATAGGCCGCCGACCAGCATTCTCCAACACACTCTGTCCTACCCCTTCCTTTCTAGTCCTATCCAACTTTTTGTTCATTCTTCTCATGTCTGTCTCCATTTCTCGGCGTAATGTGTTCTTCGGTCTTTCTCTTCTCCTTTGACCTTCACGATTCCATGTAGGGGCTTGTCTTGTGACGCAGTTGGGTGATTTCCTCAATGTGTGTCCTATCCACTTCCAGCACTTCCTCCTGATTTCTTCCTCCGTTGGATGGAATCTGGTTTGTTGTCTCCCACAGTAGCTTGTTGCTACCATATACATATAATTATTATAATTATTGATTATACACTGGAGAATAGTAAAATCTTTTAAATTTTCAATGTTTTACAAAAACATATATGAATGAAAATAAAATCTGACTGATAATTTCGATCTCAGGTTGGGAAAAGTATTTTCCCTCTTCTTTAATACAAAAATAAAAAAATTTTCCCCCTTTTTTAAATCATTTTTTTTGTTAAAATATTCACTTTGGTTGAATGGTTAACAATGAACAGTTGAATATTATCAGAAAGGGATTTTTTGTGGATATTTTAGTAATTTTAATAGTTGAGATCATGTGTCAATTGAAGCTAGATCACCATGGGAAACCTGCAAGCACTGGACGACCGTTTCGTCCTATTATAGGGCTCCTCAGCAGTGCGCATCCACGACCCCGCCTCGTGAGATTCAAACCCAAGACCTATCAGTCTCGCGAGCGAACGCTTATCCTCTAGATCACTGAACCGGTATACAACGGTGTTAATGTCTTACTTCAACTAATCCACGAAATTGAGCGACACATACATTATTGTCTTCAGTGAATTACTATTTCACAACAGACCCAGTTGAACTCCACTGGTCACTGCTTCTCACTAGAACTGCAGGGAATACCTCTTGAAGCCAGTCACTAGTGAGCATATAATCATTGTCAGAAGGGGGTTTTGTGGAGATTTTAGAATTTTACATAGTTGAGATCATGAGTCAATTGATCTAATTGCCAATGACTTCATGGACTGGTGCCCAGTTTTGGATTTGATCACTTTCAGCTTTCCTTCAACCTACTCCTACACCAGACATCTCCCATCGAGGTAGGTGGTATTTGAACATCAATAGCACGTCCTAGCCAACTCACTTGAATATTTACTACCTAATCAATCGATTTGCCATCCTTACCTAGTAACCTATTCCAAACCTAGACTTTACTTGCTCTGTGATATTAAAATATACGAGTAATGCTAAGAATACATCCATGATCCAATACGAGTAACTTTCGAATATTCTCTACAATTATTAAGTTAGTGTCCCAATTTAGTCATCAGCGCTAAGGTATAAGTACATTTACCGTTTCTTGAAACCATAGGGATAATTTGCTAACATTCTTAAATCCTACCTCCACCAGTATTAGAACTCAAACGACTGTTAATCATGTGTAAAAGATGTCTAGTTTCAGTTCGGTAATCCCATATACCGACAAACTGATGGCGTAGCAATTAGAAGTCCGTTAGGTCCTGTCCTAGCAAACATTTTTATGGTTAATCTCAAAAGAACCAAGCTCAAATGAGTGATTGTGAAATGGCGTATTATTCGAGGTACGTTGATGATACTTTCATGGTATGTAATTGATCAGTCTCTTTTAGCATATGTGTACTTTGAAACTCGTCCGCTGGATGTGTCTGTATTCCAGAGTTGTTTACATGTCAGTAGAAACTGATCAATTATAGTCTGAAACATCAATGGGAAGATTCAAACAACAAATACCTAAAAAACCCAACTAAATAGACCAGCGGTCATCAAGACCCAGTAGCTAAGTGGATAACATGATGCCATTTGATGTGAATGGTACTGGGTTCGAGTCCTAGAGTGAATACCGATTCGGATGCAAGCACGTTCAGCTGATGAGTCTCAAATATGACGAGACTTGGGCTCCATCGCTAGACACTGTTCATCTGTTTTCAGTTTGAGCGTGTGGAGATTGTTGAATTCCATTAAAATCATGAACGGATGAATGTTATGCCACTACTGTAACGTGAAAGCACTGGACGACCGTTCCATCCTTGTATGGGACTACTCAGCAGTGCGCATCCACGATGTAGCACATGGGATTCAAACTCAAGAACTTCGATATCGCACGAACGCTTAACCTCCATACCACCAAGCTTGTATCCTTTACTTGTACTAAATAACAGACTCATACTGTCTCACTCATGAGTTCAACTATGAAAATTTTACACTTTGCATTGAACTATAGTTTGAAGGTTAAATATCATTATTTTCAACATACTATCATTTTTTTCATAGTTGAAAGCGTGAGTCAATTGAAGCTAGACAACCATGGAAAACCTGGAAGCACTGGACGGTCGTTTCGTCCTATTGTAGGACTCCTCAGCAGTGCGCATTCACGATTCCGCACACGCGAGATTCGAACTCAGAACCTACCAGTCTCGCGCCAGAGCACTTACCCGATAAACACTATCATTTATAGTAAGAATTCACAATCTAAAGATGATTATTATAAATAAACTGTCAATCTAAACAAATACTTCGATAATGTATAACAACAAACATTGGGAAACACTTTAGATTAACTTTCATTTTCAGTCAATAATGTATACCTACAAAATGTTTGTTTCCATGCCTTTTTACTCACTACCCAGATAATTATACACAGTCACACACACACACACACACTTCACTTATAGAAATAGTAGTCGTAAATGATTAACTTTTCAGTTGAATTTTTCCCGTCATACACTTTACTATTTCTCATTGTCATCTACTTGAATTCGGTCATTTAATCGGTTGTTAAACTAGTTCGCTTGATTGCTTACCTATTTTCTCTTAAGAATTCTCTTAGGAATAGAGTAATATTTCATTGTACATGTAACTATTGAAAAAATGTGAACATGTTAACTAATCAACTATTTTGGTTGTTAGAAACCAATCGAAAAAATATATTCTATTCCAACATGTTTTATATCTTCTGGTATTCTGTAGGTAAATAGTTTTTGAAATGCTTAATAGAACAACAAAAATCATTCCATGAAAAATTTCCCTCCCGCCTCCTTTCTCCTTCTCCCTCACCCTCTCTCCCTCTCCCTCCCCCCTCCCTCTCTCGAACGTATACTTACATAATCTTTTCAGTTTCATTCCACTTATCATTTAATTTCGTTTATATTCTTGTTTCTCTGAGTATTTAATTCTTTTTTAATTCCACTTAAAAATCATACGCACTAATAATACATAGAAACAATCAATCAACTATAGAATCATTCAGTCATTAAAAATTCCCTACTATAATAACACCGAAACTTATTATTTACATATTTAGTATAATTGATCATTTTCTAGCTGTCACATAGTTAAAACTTGGTTACAAAAGTACTACAACTATTACTTACTTACTTACTTACGCCTGTTACCCCCGGTGGAGGAGCATAGGCCGCCGACCAGCATTCTCAAACCCACTCTGTCCTGCTCCTTCCTTTCTAGTTCTATCCAATTTTTGTTCATTCTTCTCATATCTCTCTCCATTTTCGACGTAATGTGTTCTTTGGTCTTCCTCTTTTCCTTTCGCCTTCAGGATTCCATGTGAGGGCTTGTGTTGTGACGCAGTTGGGTGATTTCCTCAATGTGTGTCCTATCCACTTCCAGCACTTCTTCCTGATTTCTTCCTCTGCTCGAATCTGGGTTTTTTTCTTCCACAGTAGGTTGTTACTGATAGTGTCTGGCCGATGTATCCGAAGTATCTTGCGTAGACAACTGTTAATCAACACCTGTATCTTCTGGATGATGGCTTTCGTTGTTCCCCAGGTTTCCGCTCCATACAGTAGAATTGTCTTGACATTTATATTGAAAATTGTGATCTTGATGTTGGTTGACAATTGTTTTGAGTTCCGGATGCTCTGTAGTTGTAAATATGTTGCTCTTGCTTTGCTGATCCTCACCCTGACATCTGCATCAGATCCACCGTATTTGTCAAACTACAACTATAGTCGCACTGAATTATGTAGTATGATATTCATATCAATGTGACGAGTAAGTGTACAGTGTAAATGTATGTTTTGTATGTACTAGTTAGTATATGTCAATAAGGTGCATTTGTTCTTCGTTGAAGTCACAAACTATTCTAAGTTAGATGGCTACTGAAAGCCTGGAAGCATAGGATAACTGTTTAGTCTTTGTATGGGACTTCGCAACAGTGCATATTCATGATCACACCATCGATGATCTAGCTCAGAACCTAAAGTCTCATGTAAATTCTTAATCTCTCGACTAGTAAGACGCCATTCGATGACGTGAATATCTGGCTTCGATCAATTCACTATAATGAGCGACCATTTTTCATTTCCTGTGGTGGATAACTGTCTCATATCTGATATGGTTGGAACTTGCTGGTCATGGCTTCTCACAAGAGTTCCGGAAATCACCTGTTGAACTTAGTCCTTAGTGAGGATATGATGTTTATTAGTATGGTGGTTATGGGAATTGTTAAAGTTTATTGAAACCAAGAGCTTATCTCGGCACAATTGCTTGGAGATTAAACGTTCCGCTATAGGTTCAATTCTGTGGTGCATGTTTGTGAATGTGCACTACTAAGGAACCTATTAATAGAACAAAACATACATCAACTGCATCCAGATTTTTATTGATTGCCTTATCTAGATTGGTTTTTGATTTTAAACACGATTCAATGATCTCCACAATTTCATATCGTATTTTCAATTCAAGGGTATGTCATGAGCTTTGGCTTTTTTAGTTGGTTCGCTCATCTTCCACGTCATTAAAGTTTATAGTTTCGTTAATATATGTACAAAATTGTACCATTTCAATTTGTTCTTTTAGAACATCAAGTTCTTTCTACACTTCATATTCTTCTTGCATTAGAGGCTACTATTGTCGAGTCCGCAAATGAACTGTTCGTATTGTAATGAATAGAACACGATTGGGGACAATCGAATGTATTAAAGCAAGAATTACAGACAATCTCAGTAAATTCTGATAACCATACAATGGACAGTTAATTTGCAAATTAACAACCAATAGTCTCAATCTTCACTGTTTCTTCTTTAATTCCACTGTTCGTGCATTTTCTTACCGATTGCGCTTTGTTTCAGTTCTTTCCTCATCGGTCTTCTGCGAAAATACATTCTATGTCTGACCAACACCATATACTACTTATATGGATATAAGTAGACCACACCACAGTATTAGAATAGCTCAACTATTCCTTAATTCACAAGTATCACATTCCGACCGGGAGTCCCAACAGATATAACCGTTTTTGATCGAGAGTTAACACATAGTTTTTCAACTAATTTGCTTGTTCAGTTTAGATTATTGATTTTATAACAGAAGTAAACTAAACGCCACATGAAGTATTGTGGTGAAGAGTCGATTTTACATAGACATATGACATGATATCTGTGAATATGAAAATGGTGGTGATTGTTAAGTGAGAGTTTGTACCTTCATCTCTTGATTTAAAATAGACTATATCTTGATGGAGTTTTGTTCTCTGAGCTGGATGGTTTGGTCGTGGAGCTCTCAAACACTTCACTTCTACCCGAAGTTTGTGCTGATGATGTCTTTCAAAAGGACGATGAAATCTTTATGACCAAACCATCCATCTCAGAGAACAAAACTCCATCAAAATCACCTGCCTGAGCTACAAATCTTCTCCACCATCTCATAGACTATACCACACCATGAAGTGTGGCTTTGTTTCACACGACCACTCGTACGTCATAAGTATTTCCCTATTGAATTATCTTAAAATATAGATATTTTCTCATGCTGTTACATAATGAAAGATGAACTGGAAAAACAGATATTCGGTTACATAAGTTTAATGAATGAATAAATCAGTCAATTAACCAATGACTCGTTGTTTGCCAACTCAGTTAGCCGAAGTTATAACACATAAGCATTCTGATAAAAATACTTCTCTTAGTATGAACATTTTTAACCGAAACAAATAGACCATGAATTGTGTTTTATCCAGTCGGTATTAATAATTTGATGTTATGAGGTCTGCATCATCTTGGATATGATGTGTCATATTTGAGAAGCTGAAAATCATAATTCCATTAGAAATTCTGAGGTTTACATATACTCCACATTGTTGGTCGAATGAATTACATACGAAAACTGTTCAATGTACAGTTACCAGGGGATCAATAATGTTCGTGATAATTCTGAACTTACTCATGGATTACACCTTGAAATCAGAGGTTATTAAATAATTATTTCTCAAGAGAATCACTTATCTCAAGTCAGGCTTCCAGTCAAGGTTACGGAGCACACGCCCATATGCACACACGGAGTGATGATGATGATTTCGAATGAAGACGATACTTTTTAAAGGAAATGTCCTATATATTAACTGAGTAGATAATGATTGTTTCACTTATCTCTTCTTAATTAAATACTGAATATTTTTCATCGTTTTGAATACATGAAAAATTAAATCTGACAAACACTATTGATCCTTTCACAATTGATTGATCACTGGATGGTGATCAATGTCATGCGTGTCAAGTCAATTGTGATTACATCTCAGCCCTACAAGAGGTCGGTCGTGGCCCGAATAGCTCAGTGGTAACTTCTCTGACTGTGAAGCTGAGTGACACGGGATCGAATACGTCAGGGAGCACCAGTTCCCTCAAGATTACAAGTTCACCTCGCTGACGAGTGCTAAGTATCACGAAACCCGGGTCCAGGGTTTCCTGTTGACCACCTCCAACCACCATCTTATCTCACTATTGATCCTTTAACATGAATCTTATCTACTCCTTAATTCGTACTTAGTATGACTTATAGAGGAAAGTGTGGATTAGGGCAGTATACCTACTTGTTCAATACGTCTTTCTTGACACCTGTTAATTCCATTCATCTTATATCAAACCACGAAAGCACATCACCTACAAATCAAACTATCCTATTCATAATATCTTTAAGCAACAAATAATAACTCTACTTATTGTGAAACCGTTAATTTTTTCTTGTTTGACTGATAGTTTTATGATTGTTTTTATTCTGTTGAACTCAAGAGTCGATTAAATGTAGACCACCATGGAAAACCTGAAAGCACTGGATGGCCGTTTTGTCATAGTATGAGACTCCTCAGCAGCGTAAAACCACGACCCAGCCTCGTGAGATGTAAACCCAAGACCTTCGGTTTCGCACCCAAACTCTTAACCTCTAGACCACTGATCCGACATCCAACAGTATTAATGTCTAACTTCAATCCAATCATGACTTCAATTATGAAGTTCCTACAATCTCTTTATATATTCTCTTTATATATTTTGATAAATCTTAGGTTAATTTAACTACCATTCAATGTTTGGTTTTTTTCCCCGGTTAGTATCAAAAATCGTATACACTACTATTGTCTGAGATGTCATATGGAGTTTCAAGAACAATGGTATTTACATTATAGGAAAGACAACTTTTTTTGGGGGGGCATTCACATAGATTCATAAACATCATTTAAGTTGACTCTAAATGAATGATGAATAGACAGATGTACAAAAAATAATGTCTGATATATTGATGATAGAAATGGAATAATAGGATCTATTCATTAAGAACATGGCCAATGGTATTAAAAAAGTCAGTTTGTTACTAATAACAATAATGATAATTATACTTATCTACCGACCAGAAAGTCCTCGGGTTCATCTCCATTTATATCATTGCAAATGAACACTGTCGGAGAGTATTCTTGAACTAAGAAGCTTATTTCTTTATGAATTAGTACTGATCAACAAACAATCGAATTACAGTTGACGGAGAAGCTTTGGAGGATGTGAAAACCTTTACATATCTGGGTAGCATCATTGATGAACACGGTGGATCTGATGCAGATGTGAAGGCGAGGATCGGCAGAGCAAGAGAAGCATATTTACAATTGAAGAACATCTGGATCTCAAATCGATTGTCAACAAACACGAATATTAGAATTTTCAATATAAATGTCAAGACAGTTCTACTGTATGTGTCGGAGATGTGGAGAACCACGAAAGCCACTACCCAGAAGATATAGGTGATTATTACCAGTTGTCTACGCAACGTACTTCGGATCCATTGGTCAGACACTATCAGCAACATTCTACAGTGGGAGACAACAAATCAGATTTCATCCAGTGGGGGAAGAAATTAGGAAGAAGCGGTGGAAGTGGTGGGTGGGACACACATTGAGAAAATCCCCCAACTGCGTTACAAGACAAGCCCTCACATGGGATCGTTAAGGTCAAAGGAGAAGAGGAAGACCAAAGAACACATTACGTCGAGAAATGGAGACAGACATGAGAAGAATGAATAAAAGTTGGATAGGACTAGAAAGGAAGGCGCGTGACAGAGTGAGTGGGTTTGAGAATGCTGGTCGGCGGCCTATGCCCCTCCACCGGGGGTAACAGGCGTAAGTAAGTAAGTAAGCAAATAAGTAATTTTTCAATTTCCTGTAACGGTTATGTATTTTGCGAACTATACTAATGTATTTACTTAGTGTTGTTTGTTTGGATCTTCCCATTGATGTTTTAGGACTGCAACTGGTCAGTCTCTAATTGGCATATGTGCATACTGTGTGTATTGCCTCGATATAGCCTAAATTCACAAGCATGGTAAGCAAAGATGGATAGTGGCTAGTAGTGGAATCCAGTTTGACGCGCGTTTCGTCCTATTTGGGACTCGTCAGCTGGATGTACCTGTATCTCAGAGTTGATGTTCACTCTGGGACTCGAACCCAGTACCTTTCACTTCAAACGCCATCGCGTTAATGTATATTTCTCGTCAACTAGGCAGAAAAATGTCACTGGACAAGTATTTCGCTTTAGTATGAAATCCCTCAATATTTTGTGCCTACAATACTGTCGGTGGTGGAATTAAATATAATATCTTCAGGTCACTAAGAAGACTTGACTGATAGAAATGATGGGTCTTCAGTTGTACTTCAAATGATATTAATCCGTCACGAATAACATCTTTAAACTAAAATAATTTTCATATATTGATATTATCATTGTTTAATCTTTACATAATCACTAGATAGAACAAGAAGGTTGAAAATTTACATTAGAATTCATACATTTAAAAATGTTTATTCAACTATGTAACTATGCAACTGAATATCCTTTATCCACCAATCCCACCACGATGGTAACAGTTACTATGACAACAACAGAAATTTTCAAATATGGTAATTAAAGCCTATACAAGTGAACAATGAGACCAACAACTATGGGAACATGCATATGTAAACTGGATGATTAATACATGAACAATAAATTAAGGTCAAACGGGTGTCCTTTCGCCTAACTTGGATCTCAGATGAATTTACATGTTTGTTGGACTGTCGATAGGAAATACTTATATATATATTTTTTCCCAATGAGTTTCAAATCTAAGTCAGTCCATGGTGTGAAACTTCAGACTCCACGAAATTCACAAAATCGTATGTTAACAATTATCATTTAATTATCAATAGCTAACTTTGACAGTAATTCCAGAAGTTCTGGTGACGAGCTGTAATCAATGGAGTTCAACCACAAACGGCGTGTGACAGTATCTCACCAGTATCATTGGATATAAGTCTCGTAATATCGCAAATTAACCAAGGATAGAAAGGTAAACCAATAAATGTAAACTCATCGTTCTGAAGGTCAGTTGATCACTATGAGGTTTCAAGCTCAAGTGTTAGATAATTAGTATAGTTGGGAATTTACAATACTGAGGAATCCAATACTAAAATGAAGCAACTGAATTTAGTGTTTCGTGATTTTCATTTTAGCATTGGATTCCTCAGTATTGCAAATTCATAACTAGACTCATTATCTAACACACGAGCTTGAAACCTCATAGTGATCAACTGACCTTCAGAACGATAAGTTTACATTTAATGGTTCACCTTTCTATTCTTAGTCAATTTGAGATATTTCATGAATACAACCTATTTCTGTTGGTGACAATTGACTTACTATCAAGATGGTTGAATTTCACTTTTCGTATGAACATATACTCTTTTATCTTAATAGTTGAGATAATGAATCAATTGAAGCTAGATATGCAGTTAGTTCCCTTTATGAATTTAAATAAAGACAGAACAAATATTGATGCAGAATAATATGAATTCATT
>NW_017386009.1:504056-523858 GCF_000237925.1 Schistosoma mansoni | reverse complement strand
TCTGCATCAATATTTGTTCTGTCTTTATTTGAAGCTAGATAACTATGGAACACCTCGAAGCACTAGACTGCCGTTTCGTCCTATTATGGGACTCCTCAGCAGCATGCATCCACGCTCCCGCCTCACCAGATTCGAACTCAGGACCTATCCGTTTCGCACGCGAGAGCTTAACCACTAAACCACTGAGCTGGTTGGCATCCAACGGTGTTAATGTCTAACTTCAATCGATCCATTAAAATTTAAAACCATTTGAATTTGAGCAATTGTTTAACGGTTTATTCATTTAAACAAATCCAAACATTTTTACTGGAACATTCATACCATTAGTATTAGCCATAGTATTAATAATATCTGTATTAATCTGATCTTTTGATTTTTCTCCCCAATTTTAATCACGTTTCTAAGCCTTATTGTTTATTCAGCTTTGTTCTCCATACATCTCTCTCTATATATATGGGGATAGTTGGACAGCGAGTGAGGAAAGCATATACAAACAGAATAGTCCCGAAATTGTGATATACTGATTTTGAACGATAGTAGTTTTTTTATTTTGCCTAAAATTACACCCCCAATTAGAGTAATTTTTATAATTACTCACGTATTTGGATAAAAATTATTATCCCTATTATTGTTTATCTTTAACTCTGATATATTTGCGTGTTGTAACTGGGAGCTCTATTCATATGATACGCGTTTCTACCTTTTTTGTGACTCATCAATTGAGGACTTACATGGATTCAAATTGTAGCTGGAAATAAATCCCCAAAATCAATAGTTTTGTAAGTGCTCGATATTGGATGCTGATCACACTAGTTTTAATGGACTTGTTTAGCTGAAGGCGTTCGGTCATGCATCCACACCAGATCAAGTTACAGCACAACGTTGGGAAACATCTCCTACGATCATTAGCCAGATTAAATCAATCGCTTCTCGATATATTGATAACGCATCAAACATATATCTTTCCAATCTCTTCGCTTCTGACTTCTGATTTTAACTGGGTGGGGCATGATTCGATTATAGAAGGTGTTACTGGTTAATAGTTGTCAAACTACAATACTGGTGGTATATTCAGTCAGTCAGTCAGTCACAACATAGAACTTCGTACGTACGTACATCAGTTCGAGTTGCCATACCACATTAGCAAAGGGATGAAGTTGTCCATTCAAATTCCATATTGGTAGAAGCAGTAAGAGTATAAGCATTATGTGAAAGATTAGGGTTTGAAGATGTTATTCAAGGAGTATAATCCAATGAAATAAATTTGGAAAGAGAAAAAATATAGAGACATGAAGTATCCATAAGATTAGGATTTGGAAGAACACAAAGAGTGGGTGCACCTGCGTCATTGCAAATGATTTTGAGCCATATCATTCAAGGTCTCTAACCATCGATTGTTATCATCTCGCGAATCCCAACCAGGTAGTCTACACCTAACAACATGGCTCAGTCCAATTGTCAGTGACTTCATGGATTTGTGCCACGTTTTGGTCTGGCCACCCCTAGCTTTCTTCCAACCTACTGTTACGCCATAAAGCATTGCACATCGGGTCAGTCGGTGGTTGGGTATACGTAACATGTGTCCCAACCATCTCAACTGATGAGCTAGTATCTTCAAAATCATTATGAAGAAGACTAACACTTAACAGATAATTTATTCATATTTAAAATTCTCTTTATAAATCTCAATTAAAAAGATGAGAAATATTAATCTGAAGGGGTTTTGTGGAGAATTTAGTATTTTCATAGTTGAAATCATGGGTCAATTGAAGCTTGACCATCATAGAAAACCTGGAAGCACTGGACGGCCGTTTCGTCCTATTATGGGACTCCTCAGCCAGTGAGCATCCACGATCCCGCTCTCGCAAGATTCCAAACCAGGACCTACCAATCTCGCGTCGGAGCACTTAACCGATCGACCACTGAGCCGGCATCCAACGGTGGTAATGTCTAGCCCCAACCAATCCACGAAATTGAGCAACCGTTCACCAATTGTCTTCAGTGAGTTGATATCTCTACAACAGACTTGGTAGAACTCCACTGGTCACTACTTCCCACTAGAACTCAAGGAAATATCTCTTGAAGTCAGTCACTAGTGAGCATATGATTATAGATCATAAGAAGTTTTGTGTAGGGTCGTGGATTCGCACTGCTGAGGAGACACAATGGGACGAAACGGCCGTCAAGCAGTGCTTCCAGGTTTTCCATGGTGGTCTAGCTTCAATTGGACTCATAATTTCAACTATGAAAAATATTAATCTTCCCAATAATTTTTTTTCTTTTTTCTTATTTCAGATTATCATTAAAATAAGAAGGATTGGTTCATTGGTTCCTTTTTAATTATTCACAATCATAAGGGTTCATTGATTTTCCCCCGCCCCCCTAATCCCATTATTGAATCCGGATTTAAGTAAAAAAAATGAATTCAAATGTGAAATTGAATGGAATCATCATTTCAATTTTATTGATTAATCAATCAATTTTTGTCCATCAATTAGCTAAAATATTCGTTTGTTTAATACAATGACCCCCCAGTCACAATGATGAGGTCAACATTGGTGATAGTACATTTATATAAATAAACATAGAAGGATTAGGATCATGTTTGCAGGGGGATAGGATATTTTTTTTTACATTTAAATTCACATAGATATATGAATACAAGGTTAAGGCTATTTAAAGTGAGAAAAAAATTTTTGTTTTATTGATGAAAAGAAATTTGGTTTTGTAGATGAGAGTAATCTTTTTTTTTGAAGCAGAAATATAAATTTTTATTATTAGGTTAGGAGATTGTGCTGTTCGCTGTCAAAATATGATCACGCGTATATGGCCTCTGTTAGGGAAGTCCTACTCATTGACTTCTCGTGGCATTACTGTTGTTTACAAAATTGAGAGAACGAAAAGCAAATGCCCGACGCTTTAACCGGGTTGGTGGACACAGAGGGTTCACCTAGGGAAGTTGGAAAACCCTGATTTCAAACCAATGGTGCACATCAGATCCAGTATCCTGAAGTAACAAATGACGTATGAACCAATTGTTGGTGACTGGCTACCATGGGACTGCATCTCTCTACTTATTTATTTATTTATTTATTTAAACACATATATATTGGTACAAAAGGGCACCAGGTACATATGCGCTCCACTGTCTTGTGGATCAGACCTTTAGGTCAAAGGCTTCGGGTGTGACCCCCTAAGAAAACTATCTGATTCGGTTTGGACACCTGGACAGTATCACAGCCCTGACAGAAATCAAATAAGATTTGTATGACGCATATGCATCTGGTGCCTCTTTGTACCAATGTTTATGTGCTTAAGTAAATAAATAAAATAAATGATAACAATATGGAGAAGTTGACCATACGCACATATGTATTGAAAATGTACGATCTTACTGTATACATCAAGGGATAATGTACTCTGTATTAATGGTTGGTAAAATTAATACTTGATGACCTCAACTGGATATTGCATTGAAATGCATAACTTTTGAATGGTTGACTGTGTGAGCCTTTGAAATGTCTCCAGGAGGTGGGATAAGGCAGAGAACACCCCCATCCAATCAGCATCCAATAGAGGTTTCCCAGAGACTTCTAGGAAAACTGTGTATTATAACCTAATTTATTATTGAATTAAACATGTTTCCGGAAGCTTTTACAGAATCAGAGCCACATGAAATTTGAAAATAAAGCTTCTTCTCATACTTCCCACACTTTTTTTTGAACCTGATGGAGCTTGTATGGGACTTTGAACCAGAGCTCATACACAACCCAACCAGAGTTTACAAATCGTCGAGAAAATTGATTGCTCAAGCATCTATGATGACAGTATGAAAGAATACAATGGTGTTGGCTACTCTTTCTAGTTTTTGATAGGGGACAACATCCTTTTTGTCCATTTTTTTAAATCTTGAAATTCTCACTTGAATATTTCATAAAACAACTGGTGATTGCTTTCTTTTTACCTTGGTGTCCAAAATTGGACAGTAGTGATACTTCCTCCCCCCCATGATTTCATCAATTTATCTAACCTGAGAAATTTGCCCTTTAACGAGCTACATTCAATCAATGGATAGTGGTAATTGACTTTAAACTCATGGATGTAGAAATTTTTCTTAATAGATTAACAGGATGCGCACTGCTGAGGAGTCCCAGTGCTTTCAGGTTTTCCATGGTTGTCTAGCTTCAATTGACTCATGATTTCAACTATGAAAGATTAACAGGTAATTCTTATCTCTGATCAAAAAATAGGAGATTCGAAAGCTTAAATATGTCTTCCACACTAATAATTTAAACCAAAGCTAGACTACAAGCTAGAATGAAATCAGTGCATTACACAAACTGATTACAATGTTATAATTATTGTCGTTAAAGTAATGCATGATACAATCCATATTACTGACAATAATCCTTATATTTTCAGGTCTAATTTTCAAGCTACTCATGAGTAGAATGAAAGTGAATAAAAATGGTCAATAAGGAATGTCTCAAGGGGGATGTTTGATTACTTGAAATGATCTTCGGTAGATAAAAGAAAAAATTAATGTGAAAAAATGTTTTAATACTGATGAATATCAACTGAAGTACGTGGTGAAATCTTAATCATAGTAGTTTATAGATAAACAGTTTTCATTGCACTGCCGTTATCTGATCGATACGTTCATCCTTTGTAACGACTACAATGACCTGATAGAAACGCTCGAGCAATTTAATGAAGTTTATCCGTCTATGAAATTCACATTTGAAGAAGAAAATAGAGGTAGAATAGACTTTCTATATGTTCTACTTACAAGGAGAACAGATGGGCAGCTAGGAAGTAATTTAAACAAAGAAACTATTCGAACTGATCATTGTACACATTTTCTTGGTTTTGTTTCTCTACAGTACAAAAGGAACCTGATTAAGATAATTCACCATGGAATCAAGACCATATGCTCCCAAGATGCAGTTGAAGAGGAAATACAGGAATTGCGTACTATCCTGAAAGAAAATGGATATCCGGAGAAATTTATAAATAAACAGTTAGCCAAGAAAAGAGAGCATAGGGAAGGCCTAACCATGAACAAAATGTCTCTGTATGTACGTTTACAATTTAGAGGCGATACACTGCGAGAAATGCTATTACTAAAGTTCCACAATGTAATCTGAAGAACTTGTTATACAGATAAATTACAATTATTGTTTTCTATACATCCGTTGATCATTCCTAGATTGGAGAATAAATTGCCTAGATTAACCACTTCTTTCTGTATCGATCAATGCAAATTCTTTTCTGGAGCAAGTTATATTTCGAGATATTCTAAGAATTCGTATTTTTTGGCCCTCGAGCACCTCCCGGTTTGGTTATGCAAAGGTATAATTATAACTGCCTAGCGTTTTTTAACATCTGGAACTCAAAACAATTGTCAACCAACACCAAGATCAAAATTTTCAATACAAATGTCAAGACGGTTCCACGGTATGAGGCGGAAACCTGGAGAACTACGAAGGCCATCATCCAGAAGATATAGGTGTTTATTAACAGTTGTCTATGCAAAATACTTCGGATCCGTTTGCCAGACACTATCCGCAACAAGTTACTGTGGGAGACAAAAAACTAGATTCCATCCAGCGGAGGAAGAAATCAGGAAGAAGAGATGGAATTGAATAGGACATACATTGGAGAAATTACCAAACTGAGTCAAAAGACAAGCCCTCACATGGAATCGTCGAGGCCAAATGGGAAGAGGAAGACCAAAGAACATATTACGTCGAGAAATGGAAACAAACATGAGAAGAATGAACAAAGATTGGATAGAACTAGAAGGGAAGGAGCATGACAGAGTGAGTGGGTTTAAGAATGCTGTTGGGCGGTCTATGCTGGATTGGGAATAACAGGCGTAAGTAGGTAAGTAAGTAAGTAATAATTATAACTGTTAACAGCTCTATTTTAGCTCATTTAGTAAAAACTGGCCATACAGCCGAAATGAGGCAAATAATTAACAATAATAAATCGTGTTAACAGCAGTCTACCTAAATCCGTCAGACTGAGAATCCTTCAAACGGCTGAAACAACTGCTATTCGGATCAAAAAGTAAGAGCTTTACGTTTAGAAAAAATATATTCAACCCCTACTTTTACATTGACCAACTTTTTGACTTACTTATTTACTTGCGCCTGTTACCTCCAATGGAGCATAGGCCACCGACCAGCATTCTCAAACCCACTCACTCTGTCCTGCTCCTTCCTTTCTAGTTCTATCCAACTTTTGTTCATTCTCATGTCTGTCTCCATTTCTCGACGTAATGTGTTCTTTGGTCTTCCACTTCTCCTTTTGCCTTGACGATTCCATGTGTGGGCTTGTCTTTTGACGCAGTTGGATGATTTCTTCAATGTATGTCCTATTCAATTCCAGCGCTTTTTGGCTTAATTAGTTAATAATCATTTTTATGATATAGTGACGTGATTCAATCCATATTCATTTTCATAGATTAAGCTTATCTTCATCTTTTTCACTCTTCTTCTTCTTATTGTTATTATACACTTGCAGAGGTGTTGAAAAACTTATACAGTATCCACCCCTATTTACTTATTCGTACCTAATTTAGATTATTCTATATATGACGTGATTTCTGATTTGTAATTACCTAATATTAACTAATCTCATCTCATTGTAACCATGTTTATTTTGATCAATAATCTTTACACTTCCGATTAATGTAATAAACTAATTCAAGTCAATAATTCAGTTGATCATCTCAACGTAAACGATTTTATTTTCTAAGTATCATTATTAAGGTTTAACATGATAATTTCTAATAATTGAAATCATGAGTCAATTGAAGCTAGACAACCATGGAAAATCTGTAAGCAATGGACGGATGTTTCGTCTTATTGTAGGACTCCTCAGCAGTGCACATCCGCGATCCCGCTTCGCGGGATTCGAACCCAGGATCTATCAGTCTCATGCACGAGTGCTTAACCACTAGACCACTAAGCCGGTCGGTATCCAACGGTGTAAATGTCTAACTTCAACCAATCCACGATGTTTGAGCAGCCGTTCACCAATCGGTTAAATGCTCTGGCGCAAGACTGGTAGGTCTTGTGTTGGAATCTTGCGGGGCGGGATCGTGGACACACACTGCTGAGGAGTCCCACACTCGGACGAAACGGCCGTTCAGTGCTTCCAGGTTTTCCATGGTTGTCTAAATTCAATTGACTCATGATTTCAACTATAAAATCATGTACTTAGTTTTTTTTTATAATAAAAGTTACTCATCAATGTTATGTAATGATAACCATAATAGGTTACTCATTATAATGTTTAAAGTCATTTAGGTTTGGAATTGATATGTCAGGTCATCCAAGTTGTGATTGGATGATTTGAGAAGATAGATGGATATTAGATAGGTTATGCACCGATAACGTCCTTCTACTCATTGTATTTGTCTTAGGACGCTTTGGTTATTGATATGAATTTTACGATTACATGATCTGTCAAGAGAGTTCGGTGTCATAAAATAAAACAGACATGCTTTTTTGGTTTCCTTTCATTTTTCTTTAATTAATGTCATTTTACTGTTTGAGGTCGATTTAAAGTTTTTCAGTTGGTCAATCATCAACATAGAGTCTGACATAGATGTTTTCACTGACCCAAGTTCTTGCACCAAATTTAGCATAATGAGATTAAAATAATAAGACAAACATCAAAAGAGATCTCGATAATATACTGCCGACTGTAATGAGGAAGACTAAACATTAGGTAATGTGTATCAGAATCGTTCTCAATGGTGCAAATGCATTCACTTTTTTATCTTTGTCTTGATCTTGAATTCCAGTATTAATTTTAATGTACCTTTCGATTTTGTCTTTTTGAACCCTATTCCTAAAGTCTCCGACCACTGATAGCGGTTGTCATGCGGATCCACTCATCCAGTCTGCATCAACCAACACGAGTCAGCCAAACAGTCATTGACTTCATGGACTGCTGCCATACTTGAATTTGGCAGCCCTTGACTTTCTTTCAATCTACATCTACACCAATAAACACCACCTGTCAAGGTAAGCAATGATTAGGCATACATAACACATGTCCTAAATACTTTAATCAATGAAAATTCACAATCACATGAACCTATTTCCTAGTTTTACCAAATGACCTATTGCCTAACTATGACACTATTCACTAGGTCATCCCACGAAACACGAGTAAAAGTATACATTTTTGGTTTGAAAATGAATGACGCAGATATGTTATACAAATTGTCTTCAAATGAATAATATGAAGTTTCAATGCCACAAGGAACCATGATAGTAACCCTGTGGTTACTATGACGAAAGTTATGATAAAGTTTTGGGTCTCTTGTTCGATTGTCAGTTGTTCGTGAGAAAAAGAGACATAATAATGGGATTCTAAAACTAAATTCTCGATATGTACTATTTGGAGTCGTAATTGATGAAGTAAATGACCTAAATATACTGATCATTGACAACAAATAGTTTTTTTAACTAGATATTTCGTGAAGAATTGATTGTATGTGTGTCATATATTTCTCATGATTATACCATCTAGTTTAGAAAAAACCCGTGAAGTTGGGTGACATGGTTTCGACTTCCATTGATAGCACCAGTTACCTTAGGATTGTGGGTATACTATACCCTGTTCTGTCTACTTCTTCCACCCATCACTTAATATCAAACACAGCCCATAGGATGTCAAGTCACTTAAACTAGTGATCACATTAAAACTTAATTGACTGGATTCGATCAACATTAAAGAATTAGACAACCATGACATTGGTCACTATTCAGTGATCAATCAATGTAAGAAAAAAATTATTGTTCAAATTAGACTATAAATTTTATTGAATATTCTACAACTGTCTCCTCTGAACTTGTGCAGTGTAATGCAGTCTGATAAGCTGGATGACAAAAGTTAATATTTGAAATGAAATCCTTATTGAAAATTATACTCTTCTATGAAACATTCACAGCAACAAGCTACTGTGGGAGACAACAAACCAGAATCCATCCAGTAGAGGAAGAAATCAAGAAGAAGCGCTGGAAGTGGATAGGACACACATTGACAAAGTCACCCAACTGCGTCACAACACAAGCCCTCACATGGAATCGTGAAGGCCAAAGGAGAAGAGGAATATCAAAGAACACATTACGCTGAGAAATGGAGACAGACATGAGAATGAACAAAAGTTGGATAGAACTAGAAAGGAAGGACCAGGACAGAGTGGGTTGGAGAATGCTGGTTGGCGGTTTATACTCGATTGAGAGTAACAGGAGTAAGTAAGTAAGTAAGTAGTGAAACATCCACTAAGTTAACAAACAAACAAACTGAAAGTTCTAGGTATAACACAATCATTGAACATTGAAAACGTTACGGATAACCTCCACGGGACGGGATCGTGGATGTTCGCTGCTGAAGAGTCCCACACTAAGACGAAATGGCTGTCCAGTGCTTCCAGGTCTTTCATGGTGATCTAGCTTCAGTTAATTCGTGAATGCAACTATAAAATTATTAAAATCTCCACAAAACCTCCTTCTACATTTACAGTTAATCAAACTTCAAATATTGATTGATTGTATATTTTCTAACATTTACAATGTTAACATATACATATTCATTGTAATTGAATTGAGAGAGGAATCAAACTGTATAAACGTATTTCATTAAATTGTTCACTGTTTGTTTTGTTTAGGTAGCCGTTTACTTTACATGGTTGGTTGATTTATCATAGATAAATCATCATCATCATCATCAACGTACACGCACACACACACACACGAGAGAAACGAAATATTGAACATTTAATAATGGAATGTGATTCTCTCTTACCGCCCCCCCGCCCCCCCCACCCACTCAGAAACAAAAATGTGAATAACTTTAGTATTTAAAAAGAAAAAGGAAAAACTAATGAAAATATTCCCTCTCTCTCTCTCTCTTTTTTTTCACATTTTTATTTTATTTATTTTACTCGTTTTTTTCGGCTTTGTGTTTTCCCCATAATCATTGATCTTATTTAATCTATCTGTATTACAAGTGTATGCAATTTCATGTGTGGATTTTTTTTGCATTGGAAACAGAAGAGATGAAAAGAGAGAGAGAGGCAGAGAGAAATACTTGTTACTGTAAAAAAGTTTATTAAAATAATGTAACGATAGGATGTTATGGAGGATGTGGAAACCTTTACATATCTGGGCAGTATCATTGATAAACACGGTGGATCTGATGCAGATGTGAGGGCGAGGATCGGCAAAGCAAGAGCAGCATATTCACTACAACGGAAGAACATCTGGAACTCAAAACAATTGTCAACCAACACCAAGATCAAAATTTTCAATACGAATATCAAGACAATTCTACTATATGGGACGGAAACCTGGAGAACTACAAAAACCATCATCCAGAAGATACAAGTGTTTATTAACAGTTGTCTAAGCAAGTTACTTCGGATCCATTGGCCATACACTATCAACAACATTCTACTGTAGAAGTGAACAAACCAGATTCCATCCAGTGGAGGAAGAAATCAGGAAGAAGCCGTGGAAGTGGTGGGTGGGACACACGTTGAGGAAATCACCCAACTGCGTCACAAGTCAAGCCCTCACATGGAATCGTGAAGGCCAAAGGAAACGGGGAAGATCAAAGAATACATTACGTCGAGAAATGGAGACAGACATGAGAAGAGTGAACAAAAGTTGGATAGAACTAGACAGGAAGGCCCAGGACAGAGTGAGTCGGTTGGAGAATAATGGTCGGCGGCCTATGCTCGATTGGGACTAGCAGGCGTAAGTAGGTACGTAAGTAAGTAAGTAAGGATGTTATGACAGGACCTAGGTTCGAATCTCTCGGGGCGGGATCATGAATACACACTGCTGAGAAGTCCCACAATAGGACGAAACGGCCGTCCAGTGCTTGCAGGTTTAATATGGTGGTCTACCTTCAATTGACTCATGATTTTAACTATATATAGAAAAAGATAGGATGTTATGTTTAGAAGCTGATTTCATACTATCTGAAATTTATTAATAATAAGAGGTAACTATCGTTTTATAGTCAACAGGGACTTAAATATCTAAGTAATGACATTCCTGAATGTAACATTATGGTTTGAAGGTTTGAATCTTAGAGGAAGTATCACTTTCCATACAACTGAACATAGATCTTGGCTACAAGTGTCAACCAACACAACTTCTTATCATTTTTCAAAGTTGAAATCATGAGTCAATTGAAGCTAGACCACCATCGAAAACCTGGAAGCACTGGACGGCCGTTTCGTTCTATTACGGGACTCCTCAGCAGTGCGCATCCACGAACCCGCACCCGCGAGATTCGAACCCAGGACCTACCAGTCTCGAGCCGAAGCCCTTAACCGATAGACCACTGAGCTGGTATCATTTGCCTCCAACGATCAGCCCACATTACAGCATTCTAGATAAAATATTATACAAAGCTAAATTATTTAAATGATTGGTCAAGTTGTAACCTGTTCAATACCACCATAAAAAACTAAATTAATCATCTTAGAACGCAATTATATAGAAAATATTTATGAGCAATTATGGATGGTGGCTAGCAGTAGAATCCAGGACGTGCGTTTTGTCCTATTTGAGACTCGTCAGCTAGGTGTGCCTGCATCTCAGAGTTGATGTTCACTCCAGGATTCGAATAATAATAATAATAATAATAGTCTTGAGAGTCATATGAGAACTGTAAATGGAATAGGATATTCTAGTGAACTGAGAAAGGTGAGTGAGTAGATTGAAAAAGAGGAAGAGTAGACTTAAATAGAAAGGATGATTTAGGGGTAAGGGTTTGTAGTAACTGGGTTATGTATGGGCTAATCCAATTGCAGACCATAATATATGGAGAGACTGGATATACCGTTTTTAGACACATGCTTCCCTTATTTTGCCAATGTTAGCCTTTAAGTCTGCATCAGATCCTCCTTGTTCATCGATGATGCTGTCAGGGTAGATACGTGGAAGATTCCATATCTTCCAGAGTTTCTCCATAAATTGTGATTGGTTTGGTTGGTGCTCCGTGTGTTGCATTTGAGGATCTTGCTTTTTCCTTTGTATATGTTGAGATTTACTGATGTAGAGGCTGCTGCTACACTAATTGTCTTCATCTATATTTGTTGGTATGAATGAGATAAAAGAGGTAGGTCATCTATGAAGTCTAAATCTTCTAGATGATTCCAAGATGTCCATTATATTCCATGTTTCTCGTTAGGTGTCGAGGTTTTCATAATCCTGTCAACCACCAGAAGAAAGAGAAAATTGAGAGTAAGCAGTCCTTTTTGATACCATTCCTCACTAGGACTGCATCATTGAGCTGCTTTCTACGTATGACTTTGCAATTCAATCCACCATACGAACTCCGTATGATGGTGATGATCTTCTCATTTACTTGAATGTCGACAAATTACAGCTTTTTCGATATTTATTCCCTAATAACATTGGACTATTTAATTACCACATATTTTGAAAAGAAATACTTGGTTTAAGCCAAAAGTGACTAGGATTGGAAAAAAACAGACAAGCCTTCAGTATTGGTGGTAAGATTTCATCAACCAAACGCTCATTAGAAATTGATGTACAACTGTTAAGTACCAAGAAGTAGTTAATTTTTGTGAATTCCCTGCAATTCACATGAGGACGCACATATACAATTCCATATAAGAATGAACTATAGACAATCTGGTCTTACTATCAGTTATTTTGTGAATTAGAGTTCACCTAACATTTCTAATTACAAATCGATCTCATTTGGATTATCATCAGAGATCAGAAACGACTAGACACCCTCTTCCTCCTAGTAAAGGAACTTCTAAGCTGTGTATAGTTACAACTCCATTATCGATCGAATTCTTTCTTTAGTGAATACATTTTAGACATAAAGGAAGAAACACTTGTTTGTCGTTGTTTTGTTACTTATAGTAAGTGCTTAAAATGATCTTTGTGTGTGTGTGTGCGCGCGCTAACGGTTCTTCATCCTTCACATTCACCACTTTTTCTACACTTTACATTTATTGCCGTAACTTTTTATTCAAAATGTTTCACATATTTTCTTCATCATCATCGTCATTATTAACTTCTTCTTCTTCTTCTTCAATATTCACTAAAGAAAACAAAAACATACCAAATATTCACCTTTTTTTCTTTTTAAAGGTAAATGAACTGTTTCTAGAATGAAAAAGAATTTATAAAAGAATGAGAGATAATTTAAAATATAAAAAGATGGATAGTGGCTAGTAGTGGAATCCACGACGCACGTTTCGTCCTATTTGGGACTCATCAACTGGATGTACCTACATCTCAGAGTGGATGTTCACTCTGCAACTCGAACTTAGTACCGTTCGCTTCAAATGCCATTGCGTTATCCACTCAGTTACTGAGTCCTGATAGCTACTTGCTTGTGCAATGGGGTGAAGATTAAATTCACTTAGTATTACTTGTTTGAATCTTTCCATTGATGTTCTGTTCTTTTCTCTTTAAGACATTTATGTGAACTATCAGATATTCTTCATATTAGTCTAATAGCTTATTTTGTTGACCAGGAATTTGATTGGTTGCTGTCCATAATTGTATGCTTCTTGTTTACTGACTATATTCTCTCCCAAATTGATCTCTGACTTAGCTGTTGTCTACCTGTTTTCTTGTTAGCGAAGGGATTCAATTCGGGGAAGGCGTCCATCAGAGTATACATAAACACTAGCTGGGTGTTATACACTACGACATGGTTTCTCTTATGTCAGTACATTTGAACAACCGTAAAGATGAGTCAAAGCATGTCGAAATATTTGTTAAAAAAATGTGTAGAAAACCAGAGGATTTTTAGAAGCCTGGGATTCTGGTTTCATATCAATCAATAAGTCTATGCAAAAGTACAGAGAGCTCTTAAGATTGGGTATCTTCAACTACTCCAGGAATTGAATTCATGACCTTCAGATCACGTGGTGAGCACTTAATCAGTAAACCACAAGTTTGGAATCCTGTGGTGCATAGTTCCAATATTTTTCAATGTGATGTAAGAGCAATAAGTCATGATGAATAGGAAAGCTTAATTGTCAAATTAGACGCTTAGTGCAGACGATGATATTGGTGGATCTTGGAAGAAAAATCTTGTATACTTGGTGATATTAGATTAACAACTCTGTCTTCTCATTGTTCTATCAAAACATAATGTTTTTAGAGGATATATAACAGAATACAAAGATACGATAGATTGTCAGATAGATAGAAATGTAAATAAAGCCAGAATGAACATGGATGCAGAATAATATGAATTCATTGTATTTCGTGGTTTCTCATCAGCTTCTTACAACTAAATATGTATTATATAGTTGTTTGAGATCATAAGTCAATTGAAGCTAGACCACCATGGAAAACCTGGAAGCACTGGACGACCGTTTCGTCCTATTGTGAGACTCCTCAGAAGTGCACATCCACGATATGTATTAAAATTGTACACTGACATAAGATATAATGTGAAACAATGGACATCAGTGAATGTGAAGAATGGGAATGATAAAGGTTATCAATAATAACTATCTATATACATGCAAGAACAGGTCGGAGGTCATTTGGTGTTGGAATCAAAAAACATTGAGGGGTGGGTGATGTAATAAGTGAGTGAAGTTCAGTGACAGATAAGATAAATTATGTGATAATTATAGAGGTAATGAAGGGTTTTCACAAGATTTTTGGAATCAAAACAACTGGTAAGATGGGTTGCGTAATAATTAAACAAGATTTAATGATGTCAACATAATTTGAAAGAATTGAGTGAGTGGAAATGTATGAGTGAGGGAGGGGGGCTGGTTTAAGTGTACATAAAATAAGAATTTGGTAATAAAAGAGAAAAATAAAAAAATAAAACTAATAACCAAAAAAAATGGATTACAAGGGTAGTAACAGGTTTATTACTGTATCTTTTTGAATACATAGATCAGGTTTGAGTATTTTTTTTTATCGTAATCGCTTCAGCGAACCGAAGAGATGCAGTATTTCTTTGTCTACTGATAATTTTAAAAGCTTGATGAATGTCGGTGTCAAGTAAATACCGAGCTATAGCACTGTTAAGAGCCTTTGACTCTCGTTGTCTCAATTTCTTTGGAACATGCTCGGAAATGCGAACATGTACTCTTCTTTCGGTTCTTCTAATGTATATAGATAGATAGATTCGATAGATAGGTTAGAAAGTCAATAACAGGATGGTGAAAAAAGTTTTAATTAGAAATAAGATTTACCATAAGTCATATATACTTTCACTCTCACTGACTAACTAGCCGAAAGTCAATTGCTTTTACAGAGTAAACATATTTTTTTTTATCAGAAGGGGCTTTGTGGATATTATAGTAATTTTAATAGTTGGTATCATGAGTCTCGAGGGCAAGACTGGTATGTCCTGAGTTCGAATCTCGCGAGGTGGGATCGTGAATGCGCACTGCTGAGGAGTCCCACAATTGGACGTAACGGCCGTCCAGTGCTTCCAGGTTTTCCATAGTTGTCTAGCTTCAATTGACTCATGATCTCAACTACATAAAATTACTAAAATCTCCATAAAACCTCCTTCTGACAATGATCATATGCTCAATAGTGACTGGCTTCAAGAGGTATTTCCTGGAGTTCTAGTGAGAAGCAGTAACCAGTGAAGTTCAAACCACGTCTGTTGTGAGATAGGAACTCACTGAAGACAATTGGTGAACGGTCTCTCAACTTTGTGGATTGGTTGAAGTTAGACATTAACACCGTTGGATGCTGGCCAGCTCAGTGGTCTATCGGTTAAGTCCTTGGTTTGAATCTGGCGAGGCGGGATCGTGGATGCTCACTGCTGAGGAGTCCCACACTCAGACGAAATGACCGTCCAGTGCTTCTAGGTTTTCCATGGTTGTCTAGTTTCATTTGACTCATGATCTCAATTATAAGTTAAGTAATTATTGAATAGAAAATAATAAAGATGATTTCTTTTTACTGATTATTACAGCTTTAATAAATTTCTGATAATAATCTTGAGAAGCTGTTCATGCATAGGTATTAACGCTTATTCAAGTAACTATGATAACTAATAGTTGTGCATGTAAATTATGTGTGCGCATGTGTGTGTGTACGTGCGTGTGTACGTGTGTACGTGGATATGTCACTCAGCTTTTTGTTGCAAATATCCTACTTTTTTTTAATTTTCAATAAGTAGTATGTACATGTATATTTCCTGATGATAAGAAAGAAAAAAAGGTACAACGACTTATCAGTTTTATAATTTTACTATCTCTGATTACATAATCAGGCTAAACATTAAACGGAAATTATATTAAACTAATATGTTGTCTCAACATTCAAACCCACAAACACACATTCACACATATATACATGGATATACGTCGTCATACCATAGTTGAAATCATGAGTCAATTGAAGCTAGACAACCATGGAAAACCTGAAAGCACTGGACGGCCGTTTCGTCCGATTGTGGGACTCCTCAACAGTATGCATCCACGATCCCACCTCAAAAGATTCGAACCCAGGACCTATCGGTCTTGCGTGCGAGGCGGTATCCGGGGTGTTAATGTCTAACTTAGATTCTTTGCTTAATGACTTAGTAATATTGCGTTTGTCATCAAACCCATAGTTTTCAATTTTGATTTCAAATAGATTCATTAGTGAAAACTGTTAAAAAGTTTTACATGAACGAAATGGCTAACCTGTGTGAATGGCTATCACTTTCCGGCTGTTCATAGACTTCTTCAAAAGGGACACGAGAAAGAAGGTGAACTAGTCGTGATCTTATCTACTTGAGAGCTTGACTGGACAACTTAAGTCATAGATGTTTGAGGTCAATCACCGGACAGCTATTGTTAGCTAGTTTTGACTTTATGCCTAGATTGGAACTATTTTTTATGGGTAAATCGTTTCCAACTCTATTTGTGTCACGAGAAGACAGTATCACTGTGGATACTAGTTATCTGCTGGAAATACAATACTACCGTCACATCTCAAAATGGTTAACGACACAACTTTGGAACTTAACTTTGCCGCTTTTAGATACATCACTCCCCAGTTGATCAGATTACAACGACAGAACCCAAAGGAAAAAAATATTTCAGGGAGTAAAGTTATATTTAGTTATCATGATAGGCGAACCTGACAATTGCATCTAGGTAGTAGCTATTGTCAAACTTCCTGTCATCAATTACTAGATGCTTTTTCGTAAATAAGAGTTTTTGATGAAAACTGTCTTCAGTAATTATCAATTGTTACCCCATATTTGACTGTTCTTCTCTACCAAAAAAGCTAATGTTTCTCATATATAACATACTAATTATTGTCATCATTAGGGTACTGTTGTGAACGGGAACACATGTAAGGACAATCAAATGTATTTCAACACAACATTACAGAATATCTTGATGAAATTTGAACACCATACGGTAATAATTCATTTGCAAAATATCCATCAATTGTCTCGGACTTTGTTGTTTCTTACTTTTCATATCAATCACTCTCTGTTCTCATTCTCTTCTCTTCGACTTTATCAACCTTCTTCCGTGAGGGGTTCCACATTCGATTGGTGATATATACTACTTAGATCTATCGACGTCTGTAGCACACATCACAGTAGTATATACCTATTTAATATAAACGGCATTTCACTACTCAACAACATTTCAATTTTAAATTCTACAGTCGAAGTGTTAAATAGTTTAGTAACAAAAATGTAGTAGAAAGTTGTCTGTTTCTCTTAGTAAGAAGTTTTTATTTCTTTCTGTAGTATGTTACTATGTACTGAATAGTTTATTCATGGGGATTGCTGTAAAAATACTCTGTGGAAAAATAGAAAAACACTGGGTTAGGAACTATTGTCATTGATTGTATAACTATGGTTGTGGTTCTTGAATGTGAAAGATGGGGGGGACAGGGTGATCAAATAAAATGATCGACAGTATGATAACACAGTAATAATAATAAACTATCTTGATTCAAGGTAAATTATTCTCTTTTTTTTTATGGCCCGACCGTTGTTGCTACCTTGACGTGGTGGTCGGGCTTGCCTATCGTGATGATCCAATCGAGCTATACTGGCTGGAACAATCGTTCTTCAAGGTCCTACCATACCAGACAGGTCGGTTGAAGAGCAGTAAGACTAAAAGCAGAGAACCCAAGGTCCGAAAGCGTATTGCTGACTGTACAGAGGTGTGACAGCATTAAGGTGTTTCCTTCAGACAACCAGCATAACAGCGATGCTGCCTTCCCACAAGGAGGGATGGGATTAGAAAAGGTCGACCCTAGAAATGCACACCTCGCCTTATCCTACGGATATCCGTCTCCAGCGGTAAGGTCCTTTGAAGAACGGAGCTAACACAAAAACCACCCACAAAATGGTCGTGTGTGACCGACCTCAAGCAGTTATCTCTTGGACACTGTGGTCACGCTCTCAGATCATTAAGACCACTTCTAACCCAATTACCTTTTCAGGTACCTCTAGAAGAACCCTTCCACGGTGTGGGCAACCCGGAAGTGATAACTGCCCTTATACCACTAACAGCACTCAATACTGACTCTTTTTATAGATATTTCTTTTTTTCAGCTGATTATCCCTATCCGTTTATTAAGTAATATATATTTCTTAGACAATAATATGATGTAATGTGGGAATAAAACGAAATTAACTCTGTTCAATACAGACTTCTGTTTCTTCATTCTCCCTACATTGTTTTAAATTGTTGTCTTAGTAACAAATCGTTAACATTACCATTACTTATATGTACCCATAAGGTTGTTAATTAATATCTTACAACATGTTTATATTCGACTATCGAATAACTATATAATCCCCTACTCATTTATTATTGGATAATGTTGAAATATTGATTAAACTAGCTTTACTACTTCTTGATAAAGAGAATTTCGGCACAAGTAAATGAAATTAAAATAGGTATTAGCCTATGAGGGGTAACTCTATGCTAATGTGGTATGGTAAATCGAACTGATGTACGTACGTACGAAGTTCTATGTTGTGACTGACTGGACTGAATGACTGATGACGGGCAAGTTGAGACAATATTTAAAACATAAGTGATGAACTAGTATTACTGATGTTAAGGGTTCAAGTTATTTTGTTGTCGATATTCAAGATTGACTTTTGTTCAGGCTTTGATGGCATATATGCACCATGGGGGGATTATTTCAATATACTATAATGTCATGAGTTATTCGGAATAGTTGAATTGGAACTAGACTTGGAGTCTATGATTCCCGTTTTATCCTATTTCAAACTGATTGGGCACTTGAAATGAAGCATATTGGGTTAAAGTCTCAGTGTGAATAGAAACACTATAATGTGGATATATTCAGCTAACAAGTCCCGAATAATACAAAACGTAAATTCTGATTTCTATTACTAGTCACCATCCATCTAATTATAAGCGAAGCATTATTTGAACAAACTTTATTTATAAATTATTTTGACTGAGAATTTGTTACTCAGTTGTCAATAAAGAGAAGTCTAGGACGTATACAATATGCATAACCAGAGGTTATATAATTTCAGAGTACAGTATTATTGATTCGAGAGATACTGTAACAGACACAAGTTTTGTAAGAATTAGATTGTTACCTATGAGTTATGTACGAAAAATATGGGATACTTTCGAGATGGTGGAGAACATTTGTAGCTCAGGTGGGTGATTTTGATGGAGTTTTGTTCTCTGAGCTGGATGGCTTGATTGTGGAGCTTTCATCGTCCTTCTGAACGACATCATCAGTACAAACACTTCACTTCTACCCGAAGTTTGTGCTGATGATGTC
>NW_017386009.1:442344-503856 GCF_000237925.1 Schistosoma mansoni | reverse complement strand
ACTCGGGCTTTGGATCGGCAGTAACCCCCTGAGGAGCTGCAGGCGTCACAAGACAAGCCCTCACATGGAATCCTGAAAGCCAAAGGAGAAGAGGAAGACCAAAAAACACATTACGTCGAGAAATGGAGACAGACATGAGAAGAATGAACAAAAACTGGATAGAACTAGAAAGGAAGTGGAAGGACAGAGGGGGTCGGAGAATGCTGGCCGGTGGCCTATGCTCGATTGGGAGTAACAGGCGTAAGTAAGTAAGTAAGTAAAGGTTGTAATGGTATGATAGACTCTAAAATGCATTTAATATCTTGAAGAGAAGTTAATTTATCGTATTAGCACTAAAACTGATATTATGTTCTAACAAGACTATTGTCTCATACTCAAAAAATGTAATGGATTTGGTGTGTGTGTGACATCACTATTTAGTATCCAGTGTTTTCTCAGTAGAAAATTAGGACATTACCTTTACGAAGCAGGGAGATTTAAATGCTCCATGTATGTTTATGTATGGATGAATAGCCTTAAACCAAATAATAATTTAATAGTTGAATTCATGAATCGATGTAAGCTAGACCACAATTGTAAACTTGGAAGCACTGAACGGTTGTTTCGTCCTAGTGTGCAAATCCTTAGCTATGAGAATCCATGATCCACATGAAGGACTCGAACTTAGGACCTTCGGTCTCGCACGCGAACACCTAACCTATAAGCCAATGATCTGGCATCCAACGTGTTATAACGCGTGGGGGCCCGCCAATAAGAGATAGAGCGAATTATCGATCGGATAAATAATACACAAAATTGTATGACCAGTCTTGAGTACTACTCGGCCCTGCTATATGCCTAGCCCAGCCAGTTAAGTCCAGAACACCAATAACAGCCTCGGCAATATGAATCGTTATTCACAAACATACTGGGTTTATATACCAACCAAACAGACCACATCGTACCATAAAATAGAAAATAACATTTGTACAATAATTGGCTAAATGTTGCTGTGAATAGGGGGAAAGTAATCGATAGACTGATGATAACTCAAGAATCGTATAATAATAGTTCAAAGCTGATGATTAGAGAAACACGAATATGAATAGTTTAGTTACATAACAATTATACAATAGGAAATAGGCATATTACATTGGTCCATGAATGGACCTCAAAGTTACCATTTATAATTCACCAGGGGATATAACACAACGGTGTTAATGTCTAACATCAATCAATCCATTATATTGAGCAACCATTTATCATTGTCTTCAATGAGTAACTTCCTCACAACAGACACTGTTGAACTCCACTGATCAACTCATGAAATCAACTATTAGATTACTACAATCTCTACAAACCCCCATTCAAATAACAATTACCAGAAAAAATTGACACTACTGCAATGAACAAGAACACGATTGAGGACAATCGAATGCATTTAAGCATGAATTCTGATAATCATGCAGTAAGCAGTTAATTTGCAAGATAACAATCAATTGTCTCAATCTTAACTGTTCCTTCTGCACATATCAGTCCATCTTCTCTGATCTCATTGTTCATTCATTTTCATACCGATTGCGCTTCATTCCTGTTCTTTCCTTATCGATCTTCTGCCAAAATACATTCTATGTTTGACCCTCACTATATACTACTTATATGGATATAAGTAGACGACACCACACTACTATAAAAGATCACTAACATAATTATAGTAGAAATCATTATGTATCAACATAATGATAAAAATATTAATAATAGTAAAATGAAGATACTACTGATAATCCTCTACTTTTTTTTATTTTTTTTATCCCCAATGTGATGATAATGATTCTTATTGATGTTGGCATTCTATATAGATGTATATACTTGTGTGTGTGTGTGTGTTTATGTGAGTGTACGAGTGGGTAGATGTATGTATGTGCACAAATGTATATTTAATCCATATATTGAGTAAGGTCGATAATACATATATATACATCTAATTTTTTTTCATAATAATCCATATTATTATACTGAAAAACAAAAGAAAAACTAAGTTAGCAACAAAACATGAACACAAGATTGGAGACAAAAAAAGGAAAAGAAAAAAAATTTTTTTTTCTTTTTGCAGGTGATGTAATCATGAATAAAGATTTCCTTTCTATTATCCCCTATAATAATAATAATAACCATAGTAATAATATATTTAAGCATTTTAACATGGATACTAATGAATGAATATACAGAGACGATTACTTACGTACATATACTACTTTCATTCGATCATACTACTTATTTAAGATGATTAAAGATTAAAGTAGAAAGTAAGAGAGAACTACTACTTGTTCACACTCACTTTTATGCTATAAAACACACATATACATATACTACTTACTTTCATTCGATCATACTACCTATTTAAGATGAATGAAGATTAAAGTAGAAAGGAAGAGAACAAACCCACATCAAAAAGAAGAGAACTACTACTTGATCACACTCACCTTTATGCTATAAAACACACATATGCTTCCTTTTTTTTTTCTCTTTTTTTTGCATGCAGACAGATAGGTATTTGTACATAAAAGGAAATAAACATTAAGATTAAGAGAAGAATGAAACTTTATCACAATTATAAGGTTAATAATAATAGTAATAGTAATGATTTGGAAATAAAACGAGAACAAGAAAGGAGCTAAGATTGATTTGTAATATGTAGACTATTCTACCATGTTTGTATCCATGTGAATAGAAAAGAAGGTAACGACGACTAATCGTGAAAGGCAAAATGAAAAGAATGTGATATAAGAGAGGTTAGACAAAAAAAAGAAGTGTAAATAAATAGAGTAGCTCAATTATAGTTACTATAAATACTATTGAAAAACTTGGACCCTGGAACAGTTAGTTGTTCTCGTGTGATACTTGACAGTTCACCGACAGATAGAGAAAAGAACAGAACTTATATAATTTTATAGATCACTGAAAATCATGTTATGCAAGTAAAGAGTTACATTAAAAATTTAATGATGTTTCATATTTTTCAAGTTTACTAATTTTCTGGTCATAATAATAATAATAATATTTGATTATAATAAAGAATGCCGGATCAGTGGTCTAGTGGTTAAGCAATTGCGCGCGAGACTGATAGGTCCTGAGTTGAAATGTCACGAGGCGGGACTGTATATTCACACTGCTGAGGAGTCCCATAATAGGACGAAACGACCGTCCAGTGCTTGCAGGTTTTCCATGGTGGTCTAGCTTCAATTGATTCATAATTTCAACTATGAAAATACTATACATTAAGTTGATTATTGTATATACATATGTATGTGTATGAAATGTCTGAATAGACACTTGAAGCTAATGATGTGCATGCCTTACTACAATTATAACTCAATTACCATATATTTACTGGATATGGAATAGTTAATATTAATCAAAAAAATGCGTTGGGTTTTTTTCAAGGCCTGTAACAACCTTTTGCTATTTCATGATTATGCTTAACACATATAAAAAGTGAATTGATTGAACAGGTGGGTAGAGACAATCTTTATCTAGAACCTTCTATTCTTCTTCTTTCTGACACTTATCTTTAATTCATTTCTTCTTTTCATGAAGAACAAACATTGGTTAGTCCGTAATGAGTTATAATGGGGATTGTTACTTTTCGTGACATTTAACACTCAACTAATGTTTCATAATTGGATTAAATAATCACTTATTGTTTAATTGAGTTATAAGGAGAAAAAACATTGGTGTAAACAGGCATATAAATCTTTAATTTATACTTCCTATATATATATCTGTATTCTTTTATATCGGGGAGAGGTTTATTAATGACATAAGTGATTACATTGAAAGATAGACTAGAATTCGGAATGAAGATTTGTGGATATTCATGAGTTGATTTGAGCTAGACCACCATCAAAAAGCTAGGAGCACTGGACAACCGTTTCGTCCCAGTATGGAACTCCTCAGCAGTAAGCATCTATATTATGGAATTTAGGTTATCGTTGACTTGATAATTATTCATTAGAATTAAAACTTATTAAAAAGATGAAGCAATCAGATAAATTGATGGAGCTCCTAGAAGGTGTAGATCATTGGTTCTATTCAATCGTTTCCTATATAATTGTCGATTCCTCCAAATTTTCAAGGAATTTTCAGTATGGAATTGTGGAGATTGCTGAATATGATTGAAATTACTAGTAGATCTAAGTTAGAAAGCTAGTGAAAACTAAGAAAGCCTGTTTAGTTGTTTCTTCCTATTAAGTAACTTTTTAATAGTGAACACTCATTATCCCATCTGGGATCAAATTCATCCGCTTCAAATAACTTGATGCTAATGGACATCCTTTCCATCAAATAGACCTTGTTTAAAGCGATAGCAAAATATATACAATTGAAGAACATCTGGAACTCAAAACAATTATCAACCAACACCAACATCAGAATTTTCAATACAAATGTCAAGACAGTTCTATTGTGTGGGACAGAAACCTGAAGAACTACTACAACCATCATCCAGAAGATACAGGTGTTTATTAAGAGTTGTCTACGCAAAATATTTAGGATCCTTTGGTCAGATACTATCAGCAACATTCTACTGTGGGAGAGAACAAACCAGATTCCATCCAGTGGAGGAAGAAATCAGGAAGAAGCGTTGGAAGTGGATAGGGCATACATCGAGGAAATCACCCAATTGCGTCACAAGGCAAGTCCTCACATGGAATGATGAAGGTCAGAGGAGGAGAGGAAGACGAAAGAACACATTACGCCTGGAAACGGAGACAGGCATGACAACAATGGACAACAATTGGATAGAATTAGAAAGGAAGGCCTAAGACAGAGTGGGTTGGAGAATGCTGGTCGGTGGCCTATGCTCGATTGGGAGTAACAGGCGTAAGTAAGTAAGTACTGGGTTCAAGTCCCAGAGTGAACATCAACTCTGAGATGCAGGTACATCCAGCTGACGAGTCTGAAATAGGATGAAACAATCAAAGATTTCAACTGATAAATACAATTTATAAGAAGGGAGTGTATGTAAATAGAGGATGAAGAAAATTCGGTTTAGTCTAATTTCCCGAGTTTGTAAAAGGAAACAAAAGCACTTTTTCAACATACACACATTTTAAGCAAAGATGGATAGTGGTTAGCAGTGGAATCCAGTTTGACGCGCGTTTCGTCCTATTTGGGATTCGTCAGCTGAACGTACCTACATCTCAGAGTTGATGTTCACTTTTGGACTCGAACCCAGTACCTTCCACACAGTATGCATATATGCCAATTAGAGACTCACTAGTTGCATTCCTAAAACATCAATGGGAAGATTCAAACAAACAATACTAAGTGAATTCAAACTTCATCCCATTACACAAGCAAGTGGCTATCAGGACTCAGAGGCCGAGTGGATAACGTGATGGCGTTTGAAGCGAAAAGTATTGGGTTCCAGTCACAAAGTGAATATCAACTCTGAGATGCAGGTACGTTCAGCTGACGAACCCCAAATAGGACGAAACGTTGGTCATGGATCCCACTGCTAGCCACTATTCATCTTTGCTTACCATGCTTAAGAATTAAGGTTGTATCAAGGCGATACGCACAGTATGCACGTATTCCAATAAGAGGCTGATCAGTTGCAGTCCTAACACATCAATGGGAAGATTCAAACAATCAATACTAAATGAATTTATACACACATTTTATTTTACCCTTTACATAAAAGATACAGACATTTTTCCTTAACAAAAATTATATTTTATTTCTAATCAAAAAATTATTATTTTTTTCTTTTTTTGAGGAAAAAGTTTCCCTCGTTTCCTTATTTTTTCAAAAGGTTTATCGTCAAGAAATATTTTTTTAATTTTTTTAATCCTTTTTTTATTTTTTTTTTTAAAGAGACACAACAGTCCGAACGACAGTACTAATGTCATTATAAGTTTCAATGTCCACACATATATATACATAGATAGATATAAGATCATGTGTTCATCATTAATGTATACGAACAAAATGTTTTAAAATTGTATTACCTACTTACTTACTTACGCTTGTTACCCCTTGTGGAGGAGCATAAGCCACACACCAACATTCTCCATCCAACTCTGTCCCAGTCAATCCTTTCCAGTTCTTTCCAGTTGTTATTCATCCTTTTTAATTCTGCTTCTATTTCCCGACGTAATATGTTCTTTTGCCTTCCTCTTTTCTACTTCCCTTCTGAATGACAGTAGTCATGTAACTATAAGTTTGAATGTCCATACATATATAGATAATAAGATCATATGTTCATCATTAATGTATACGAACAAAATGTTTTAAAACTGTATAGTAAGTTATATTGTTCCTAATGGATATCAGCATGTTCTATGCTACTATCATTGTCATGTCCACATCCTTCTACCGTATGTTTTATTATTGCTTGATCGTAAATAAATAAACTTTCTTTATGGTTTAATTATTTAATTCATTAATAGATTTATTGGGTCGGTAGTTAGGTGTATAAGTTACTAAGTCTAAGTAGATAGTAAGCAGGTAGATAGTTAGTTGTTTTTCAGCCCTGACTTTAAATGTTTATTTATTTAAACAAATACACATTGGTATAAAGGGGCACCAGATACATATGCGCCACACAAAACAATGAGAATGGGAAGAGAAAGGGGGAAGATGCGTATATATAAAAGAAAAAAGTAGGATGAGAAAAAAAGAGAAGAGTAACGATGGGGGGAACTGAAGTGTACAACCAGAAGACTCTTTCAGTTAAAAAAGTTAGAACCACTCTTTATGAAGAAAGTAAAAGAAGGTTACAGCAGGATCGCCACTGGCTTCTATTCTGAGCCATATCTGATAATGCCTCTAGCCACTGTGTTGCACCATCTCTCGGACCCCAGCCAGGGAGTCGTGAAGGACCAACAGAAGCTAGCCCTTTGCAGCTTTCTTTCATACCACGACACCATGTCATACACTGACCTCCTCTCCGCTTTTTCCAACCACTCCCAGAGTCGGCAAATAATGCACGACGTGGAATTCTCTGGGACGACATTCGTAAAACATGTCCAAGCCACCGAAGTCGGTGTTTCAAGATGGTGACACCAATTGAATTATCGTCTCGGCGCCCGAACACACGATGCCGAACCTCTGCATTACTAACATGGTGTTGCCACTGTATGTCAGCAATCCTTTGGAGACAACGATGATCGAACACAGAGAGTCGTCTAACATCCTCAACTCGGAGAGGCCAGATTTCACAAGCATAGAGCAAAACTGCTCTTTAAATCTATTGAATACAATCAATGTACTAACGAAGCATTAATGTGTAACGATACAACAACAACAACAACTACTACTACTACTAATACTACTACTGTAGTGAGCAAGAGCACAAATAAGGACAACCAAATGTATTTCAACACAACATTAAAGAATATCTTGATAAAATCTGAGCATCATACAATAATAACTCATTTGCGAAATATCCATCAATTGTCTCAGATTTTGTTGTTTCTTCCTTTCCATGTGAATCACTCTCTGTTCTCATTCTCTTCTCTTCGATTTTATCAACCTCCTTCCGTCCGGAATTCTACATTCGATTGGTGATACATACTACTTATATATATCGACATCAGTAGCACACACCATACTACTACTACTAATAACAATAGTAACAATGATATGAATAAATAGTCAATTAATCAATCAGCCACACCATAGAACTTCTTACGTACGTACATCAGTTCGAGTTGCCATACCACATTAGCACAGAGATGCAGTTGTCGATTCAAATCCCATAGTGTTGGCAGAAGTAGTGAGAGTATAAGCAGTTTTCCGGAACATTAAGGTTTGAAGATGTTATTCAAGGAGTATAATCTAGTGAAATAAATTTGGAAAGAGAAAAAAGATCAAGACACGAAGAATTCAGAAGATTAGAACTTTGGAAAGCACAAAGAGTGGATGCACCTTCACCATTGCAAACGATTTTGAGCCATGTCATTCAAGATCTCTAACCATCTGTTGGGTCATCACTGTAGGCAAGTCCGACCACCACGTCCAAGTATCAGCTACGGTCGAGTGAATAAATAGTACTATAAATTTATATTTTTATCAGTAGAGATGTTAAAAAAATTAAAATGTAAGGATATCCAATCAAAGTATAAGATAAGAAAAATATGAGATTTGTTTTTCTATGAATCTCGCGAGGCGGGATCGTGGATGAGCACTGCTGAGGTGTCCCACGATAGGATGAAACGGCCGTCCAGTACTTCCAGGTTTCCCATGATGGTCTAGCTTCAATTGACTCATGCTTTCAACAATGAAAATACTGAAATCTCCACAAAACTCCTTCTGATTTAAAAAAATATCAATATTTGGCTTGGAAAGGGTTGGCTTGATATCTACATAAGATAATAATTCCAGAATTCATGCCAGTTAACAAGTATGATCAGATGGATATGAAGAGTAACATTAAGTGTGTTGAAAAACTGTATTACAACAATGAATGAAATCAGTAAGGAGCTTTCTACATTTTTATTTCTTCATTGGATATCATATTGATGTTTGATTAATGCATTTAAAGTTATTTCCTTAGGCATAACAAATTGATTATAACTATCTATAACTAGAGAATATAAAGTTGAAGTAGAGATCAAGGGATAAAATGTAGTCTACTTAGTCGATTTGTGATAGTCTACCAATTCTCACACTATAAAATTTCATATCCAGATATGATTACATCTGATGTGTGAGAGAGAATGATTAGTTGTTTTGCTGAATCAGACATGTCGATAGGATGACAGGTGTTATATATTCCCTTATCCGGATTATTCTTGATTAACTATTCCTTGTTGTTGGATTGTGTTGGATTTTGGTGTGGAAAGAATATTAACGTTCTAGTCAGGCTAATCTCGTGTTCTTGATCTGAATTGTGTGTTGAAGTCTCCTGTAGAATAGATGACACTGGTTGGGGAATCTAGTGTAGATATTCATCTAAGTTAAATTAACGTCCCACATACGAATAAAAAGTGAAAGAACAGTTATAACAAGAAACCCCAAGAGTTATAACAAGTATCCTTACCGTTTATAACAACATCCAACTGACAAGTTTCAAATAAGGTGAAATGATCATTCTAGGTTCGATAGTTTACTATTTATTGTGTCTATCAAATGGAACTCAGTCCGTTTACCCACCTTTTTTTTTCTAAATTTATTAGGCTACAGAATACTCATTAATATTTACACAAAGCAACAAGAAGCCCAATGGCTTTGTATTTGTATTACATTAGAAATAATTAGTTACATAATAATGATAATAATAATAATAATAATAATAATAAGGAACAGTAGTATATCATGCCAGTAGAGATCTGTTCCATTTTTGTTTGGACAGTTTTATAACAAACAGTTAACCACATATATTAATTATGTTCATATGAATATGGTAATGATCATTATAGTTTATTATTACTACTTTTAATAGTAATAATAATAAAACCACCGCTAATGATACCATTATTATTATTATTATGATTACTACTACTATAAATAATAGTAATACTATGGTGTGATCTACTTATATCCATATAAGTAGTATATGATGATAGTCAGACATAAAATGTATGTTGGCAGAAATTCAATAAGGAATGAAGCGCAATCGGTACGAAAATGCATGAACAATAAAATCAGAGAAGATGGGTTCATATTTGTCGAAGGAACGAAACGACTGTCCAGTACTTTCAGGTTTCCAATAATGATTTGGCATATATCTACTCATGAATTCAACTATTCAGATTACAATTCGATCGATTCATGCATAAAATCCAAGTAGAACAGACAGTTTGAATTGGGAATAAATTCCTTGTAAAGGAGATTGTTTACTTTCTAAGAAATATTATTAATCAATTAATACAATGTAACAACAAAATGAAATAACCAACTTTTTCCATCTAGTTTTGAAGGCCAGTCTAATCTTATTCAGTAAACAATTATAGATCATAGATATAATTAAAGCATACAAATCCTTATACAAGAATTATGGATGAGTTTAAAGAAAATGGAACTTTACGAAACCTTAGTCATCTTGTTTTCTCAACAAAACAATTGGAATTAACATGTACGCTGTGGTGTCGTCTACTTATATCCAAATAAGTAGTATATGGTCAGACATAAAATATATATTGACAGAAGATCGATAAGGAAAGAACTGAAATGAAGCGCAATTGGTGGGAAAATGCATGAACAATGAAATTAGGGAAGATGAACGGATATTTACAGAAGGAACAGTTAAGATTGAGATAATTGATTGTTATTTTGTAAATTAACTGCTTACTGTATGGTAAGCAAAGATGGAAATTGGCTAACAGTGGAACCCACGACGCAAGTTTCATCCTATTTGAGACTCGTCAGCTAGTTCTACCTGCATCTCAGAGTTGATGTTCATTCTGGGACTCGAACCCAGTACCTTTCGCTTCAAACGCCATCACGTTATTCACTCGGCCTCTGAGTCCTGATAGCCACTTGCTTGTGTAATGGGATGAAGTTTGAATTCACTTAGTATTGTTTGTTTGAATCTTCCCATTGATGATTATCATATTTTAGTGAGATAGTCTGTTATTTTCCCCGTCAATACAATCGATTGTCCCCACTTGTATTCTTATTCACTACAATACCATTACATTTCTTTCAACCCAATATTGTAATCCCTGTCTATTTCTTAATCAATGGGAAAGAATAGTTTCATTGTTAACCTTTTAGAATTCATCCCCCTCACTACAATTTAATAACTATATTGATCTCTATATCTTTGTTATTATGGACGACTTACATATAATCATACTTTATTCATTGTTTTATTAAAGTGTTATGATCATTTTTGAATTTGTTTTAATGTTTCATCATTACTGTTACCATTGGTAACTATATAAATGTATATATTCAATTGATGTATAGAATTAAAACAAAAGCAAATTTATTCAATAATCAATTAAAGTAATATTTAGAAGCAACTTATAATTTTTCTGGTTAGCGTTTTTTTTTATAAAGTGAGTTAGTTTTCTATGGGATGGGTTCGCTAACCTGATGCCCAACTTTCCTCATTTATCCGGATTTGGGACCGGCAGTAGCTTCGGGAGGAGCTACAAGCGGAGTTAGTGAGAATTGTTAGTTCATCATTATAGAATGAACGATAAAGATGAGCTTCAACGACTGTTTAAATGATTTTAACACATTTGTGATCCATTCAGATAATCAGAAAATAGTAGATATGAATGAATAGTTTATAATCTTAGGATTATCATATTGATTTAGTAATATGGATGAAGTATTAAAGTAAGGGTTATGATTAGGATAGGAATTTTGCGATCATATTATAACTATGCTTATAGTTATTGCTTTCAGATAACTTCTGTAATTTATCGTTTTCTAGTAAAGTTACACCAAATATTGATTGGTACTAATATCATGTTGATCGAATGTTATCTATCAAGACATATTCAAAAAAATATTCTCTTTAACTATTATTATGAATTCAGGGGAATTTGTGGAGATTAGGGACATTGACCATCGACTCAGTAGTCTAGAGGTTGAAGAGTTTGTACACAAGAATGAAGGCACTGGGTTCCATTCTCGGATGTAGAATAGTGTGTGTACATTGACGAAGGGTTTCGTACTACGACAAAACGATTATCCAAACCTCTCTCAGCTCATTCAATGACTCAAAATGTGAATATTGTTATTAGTGTAATATTATCATTATCATCACTGATTATTATTATATTAATTTGTGTAACTGTCACAAATCTTGGTTTAACTTGTTTATTGTGGTTGGTGTTTCTTTTAATCAAGATTTGTTTGTATGGGATGGGGTTACCGACCCGATGCCCAACCCTTCTCCTTTACCCGCCCTTAGGATCCATAGTAACTCTAGAAGAGCTACAGGAGGAGTTTTTTCTGACAAATCTGTCAACATATTAACCTCTAAACGAATGTTATTAGAAAACTTTAAAAGACAAGCTCAACTATTACGATAGTATAGCTTTATAGTGACCTACTTTTCACTATGAGAACGCGATTGGCATAATGAAAACAACTATTATTATTTTAACCAATTGTACCAATGATTATTTTACTATACTCGTTGTTGTTTAACTTTATCAAAATCACTTATCGTTCGGTTGTCCATCTTGTCCATTCAAACTCTCTTACGCTCTGCCCTTATTGCCTGTACTCTTTGACACATCTCGGTATTCCTTTTGATACCACGAGATCGCCAATAAATATATCGTATCTACACCAATAAACAGCCTTCTGTTTTTCGACCTATCGAGGAATCCAAGTCATTATCTGGCGCCATAATCTTATTGTAGTGATGATCATAGTCAATCACGACTCGACACCCATCTACAGCTTAAATCGATTTTTTTAATATTTTTTCCTTTCCTTCTTTTTTATAGAATAGATTGCATGACTGATTTGATTTTTTTCTTTTTGATTTCAAAAAATAGAATTATCATTATTATTATTATTATCATTACCGTTACCGTTACGATAAAGGAGATGAAAAAGAAGAAGAAAGGGGTGGGGTGGGACAAAAAAACCATAATTGACTCTTGTACAATTAATGTTTTCAACTTGAAAGGAGGAAATAAGATTGAATACATGTTCAGGGATTTCTTTTTTTGTTTTTCTCTTTTTTCTTTTTTTTTTTGATTTTTAATTATTCATTCATTTTATTTGACAATATCCTTCTCACATTTCAATCATATGAATTGCATGATTATATCAAGTTGTTTAATTGAAGAAAAAGAAACTACAATTATTATATGTAGTTGAAATCATGAGTCAATTGAAGCTCGACAACCATGGAAAACCTGAAAGCACTGGACGACCGTTTCATCCTATTGTGGGACTCCTCAGCAGTGCGTATCCACGATCCAGCCTTGTTAAATTCAAACCCAGGACCACTAAGCCGGCATCCAACGGTGTTAATATCTAACTTTAACCAATCCACGAAATTGAGCAACGATTTCACCAATGTCTTCAGTGAGTGGATATCTCACAACAAACTTGGTTGAACTACACTGGTTACTGCTTCTCACTAGAACTCCAGGAATTACCTGATGGAGTCAGTCACTAGTGAGCATTTGTTGATTATTATCAGAAGGAGGTTTTGTGGAGATTTTAGTAATTTTTTTATATATAATGAATTTAAATGAATGAACAAAGCCAGTTCAAGTAAAATACTTGATATACAATCCTTTTTGATGTAAAAAAAGTAAACGTTTAATACTACTTATGAGTAGCTAAGTATTGGTAATACAAATTATATATCACACATGGATCATAGTGAATCGTAATGGCTATCATGATTATATATAATGGTTTGTAGACATTATAACTCAATTTGATGGGGTCTATTTGATATATGACGCATTGTATCTGAAATGCTAAAACATTTGAAATTCCCTACGAAACAAATCTCGGCGGCCTATGCTCCATTGGAAGTAACAGGCGTAAGTAAGTAAGTAAGTAAGTAATGAAACAAATCATCCGTATCATATCATTAAGTCCTTTAACGCTAATTAAATAAGCCATAAGAATAAATTTTATACACAAAACCTTTGTTAATTATAGCTCTATGTAAAGAATTTCATTGAAAATGGACTTAGCTTTATGATAAATAAAATAAAAGTAAAATTTCTTTCGCAGCATCATTGATGAACACAGTGGAACTGACGCAGATGTGAGGGTGAGGATCGGCAGAGCGAGAGCAGCATATTCACTGCAACTGAAGAGCACCTGGAACTCAAAACAATTGTCAACGAACACCAAAATCAGAATTTTCAATACAAATATCAAGACAGTTCTATTGTATGGGACGGGGACGTGGAGAACTACGAAGGCCATTATCCAGAAGATACAGGTATTTATTAACAGTTGTCTACGCAATATATTTCGGATCCATTGGCCAGACACTATCAGCAACAACCTACTGTGGAAGAAAAAAACCCAGATTCGAGTAGAGGAAGAAATCAGGAAGAAGCACTGGATGTGGGTAGGACACACATTGAGGAAATCACCCAACTGCGTCACAGGGCATTCCCTCACATGAAATCGTCGAGGTCAAAGGAAACGGGGAAGACCAAAGAACATATTACGCCAAGAAACGGAGACAGATATGAGAAGAATGAACAAAAACTGGATAGAACTAGAAAGGAAGGGCGAGGACAGAGTGGGTTGGAGGATGCTGCTCGGCGGCCTATGCTCCATTGGGAGTAACATGCGTATTAAATGAATGAATGAAAATCTCTTTCAAATTCCACAAGACTATCTTCTTGTATAGATTACAGATTATGAAAGCCAACAGATTTTCAACATTATTATTATTTCAATAATTCGTCTGTTATTTCGTCTATTTTATTTTTCTATTTATCGGTTGGTTTATTCAATTAATTTTCAAATCTCTCCTGGGGGGAAATGAAAAAGAAAAAAACAAACAAACTAATCTGAGTGAACAAAACAATTATGTTATATATTTCCTTTTCGTCTTCTCTCTCTTTCTCTATAGATAAACAATATGATTTTGAACATGTAACATTATTTCTTGTTGTTGTTGCCGTTGTCGTTACCGTTGTTGTTGTTGTTGTGGTGGTGGTTGCCGTTGTTGTGGTGGTTGTTGCCATTCTTGTTACTGAGACAGGTATAGTTCTATCCAAGTCTCTATTATTGTTACATGAATTCAAATCGATTTATTAGACTAACTAGTTTAATTATTTGTATATATTGTAGCTTATATAATTGAATATTGAAGAGAACATATTAGAATATGACAAAACAAAATGAATACAAAGTAACTAGTATATAAGTTGAAGGTGAATTCCAGCAGAGGAAGAAATCATGATGAAGCTCTGGACGTGGATAGGACATACATTGAGGGACTCACCCAACTGCATCACAAGGCAAGCCCTCGCATGGAATCCTGAAAGCCAAAGGAGAAGAGGAAGACCAAAGAATACATTACGTCGAGAAATGGAGACAGATCTGAGAAGAATGAACAAAGATTGGATAGAACTAGAAAGGAAGGCGGAGGACAGAGTGAGTTGGAGAATGCTGGCCGGTGGCCTATGCTGGATTGGGAGTAACAGGCGTAAGTAAATAGGTAAGTAAGTAAGTAAGTAATTTGAAGATGAGAACAAGAAGTAAAGAAGGTTTAAATAGTTAATTTTTATCTGTTAGTTCTCCTTATAAGTGTATACTTTTATTTCAACTATTGAAAATGGGGTCACTAACCCCATGCCCAACCCTCCTCCTTTATCCGGACTTGGAATCGGCAGTAACTCTAGAATTATCACGAATTGCATATACTTACAAATATTGAGCGTTTATTACATAATATAGTCGCGATTGAACAAGTTGGTGGGTTTCTTTTGGGGAACTATTCAGTTTTGAAATCAAATCCATGGTTGTTGTATAATCACTGAATCAAATACCTTTTTTTCTTTGAGGAGAGTAAGTTGAAGTTTTTTTTTAAAAACTGGTTTTACATTAACTATGACTAAGTGATTGAATGAGTTTTAGGAGAAATCATATGGGAAATTTTTCAGCCTATAATGTTGACTTCTGTTATGTGTTCATTGATGTAGGTTAGTAGGAAGGAAGGTTTGTAGTGATTTTCTGACGAAGAGTGTGATGTATATTATGCATTGTGTTTAGGAAGTCAGGATGGTAGTGTATCTGAATTGCAATTCGTGAATTGCAAAAGCGCGTTATCACTTAGACTATTGAGTTTAGAAATTAAACGGTTCATATTTGTGGCCTCAACAAATTCGTAATCTCATGTTACAATGATTTAATACCAGTAATGATGCCTGTTTCATCTCTCTTGACAAGATTGAGTAATACAATTCAGCGATTCCAACTAGAACATTATGGGCTCCACAGACAAAGGACAACAAAAAATTAAAGGGAACTTTCTTATAAAACTTGATATTCAACTGTGAAAACCGTCGATTAAGAGTTTGAGCGAAGTTTCAATGGGAGATTGAAGTTTCATTCTAAAAGAAGTTATTGTTGAATTATTCACGTAGACATCAAACGATGGGGAAGCGGTGTAACTGAATCAGATAATAAGCAACCTCATTCTGACAGTTCAAAAAACAACAACTCAATTTACTTTACTAAATGAAGAATTATGACTTGAATAGATTTTATCATTACTGTTTTTTTGTTAGCCTTTTTGTGTATATGATCTTACTACTTATTATTGATAAGTAGTTCATGTGGTAACTAGTCATTTTTCATAGTTGAAATCATGAGTTAATTGAAGCAACCTCATGATCTCAACTATTTACATTACTATAATATCCACAAAACCCCCTTCTGATAATAATCAACAAATGCTCACAAGTGACTGGCTCCATCAGGCATTTTCTGGAGTTCTAGTGAGAAGCAGTAACCAGTGGAGTTCAATCACGTCTGTTGTGAGATAACAACTCACTGAAGACAATTGGTGAACGGTTGCTCAAACTTCGTGGATTTGTTGAAGTTAGTCATTAACACCGTTGGATGCCGGCTGGCTCAGTGGTCTATTGGTTAAGTGCTCTGGAACGAGACTGGTAGGTCCTGGGTTGAAATCTCGCGGGTGCGGGATCATGGATGCGCACTGCTGAGGAGTCCCATAATAGGACGAAACGGTCATCCAGTGCTTCCAGGTTTCCCATGATTGTCTAGCTTCAATCGACTCATGATTTCAACCATGAAAAATACTGACTTCTCCACAAAACCCCTTCTGAATAAGTCATTTCTTGTAACCTGTAAATTTGAATTACAAATGTATGGAGAATCTTTCTTACAATCAGCTTCTCTGTATTTAGAGCATTTTGAGGTTTTACTCGTCTTAAACGATATTTCAGTTTTCTGGATAGATATGAACTTTTTCATTATACTATGTAAATCTATTAAATGAGACAGTTTGTTTTTAACTTATGTTCGTTAATTGTCAGTGTTTCTGTTTGATAGAGCTGTATGCTGTTGTATAACTGAAAGAACGCACGATAGTTTGCATTTTATATATTGTAATTTCTTGCCTATTCTTTAGATAAGAGGGAGGGTGTTAAAATGTTTTGAATTAGAAGGATGCAGTGATGACTCTGGATGCATTAGATTCTCGTCCTACAAGTGCTTTACGTGCTCCTTTGGACAACATCAGAGCAACTCTTTGAGTGAGTGGAGCATTTAGCCCTTCATGACCGGAGTACCGGATTACTTAGCCTTTGTTGTCCAGTTTGTGTCCAATGGTTTTAGCTGCCAATTTGTATCTCCTCGTTTCCGTTGTTATTGCACTGGTCTTCCCGGTCTCCCACATTGTCCGGACGTTCCATGTACCTATAATGAGTGTTGCTCTGGCTGTTAGAAGGAACATTGGCCTCGTGACTTACGAAGGATCTCAGCTTTCACTATGAGGCGTCATAATTCTTCCTTCAACTACCAGGACAGAGTTTAAATGATTTGAATTATTTTTTCTGGTTAGCGTTTTTTTTTAGCGAGTTAGTTTTTCTACTGGATGGGATCTCTAACCCCATGCCCAACCCTCCCCCTTTACCCAGGTTTAGGACCGGCAGTAACTCTAGAAGAGCTACAGGCCAACGGAGAATGCTGGTGGGCGGCTTATGCTCCTCCACGAGGGGTAACAGGCGTAAGTAAGTAAGTAAGTGAGAGGGTGTTAAAATGCTTTTCATTGAGACGCTGGCATATATGATAGAAAGATATAGTACACTTTGTATTTAAAATAATTCCAAATCTATATAAATGTATGTGTATTTCTAAATAATCTCACTAACCATAATCTTCCTGCATTTACTTTGGATTAACTAATAAATTGTAAATTGATTGAGGCCTAACTTGTACTGTTAGAAGCCGAATCATTGCTTTGAATGGTTAAGCATTCACTTGAAGATCTGAAAGTTTAGAATTCGACCCCACATCGGATGATGAATGTATAATTCTATGGAGTCCTATAGTTGGATGATAAATCTGATCAGTACATTTCGGATTTGAATATTATCTCATATTTGATTAATCTGCTTGAATATCTGGGCTACCTGTTCCTTCCATCTAGATATTTTAACAAGTTATCTATTTCCTTGCTTCCTGTAACAGTTCATTATGTCAATTGATTGCACAACCTATTCAGATTCGTTTGTGTAAAGTTTACAACCTTTCAATGTAGAAGTTAGGAAAGAGTACAATCAGAGACATTGTGGTCGCCAGTAATATACATTGAAAAGAATGAATATTATTCAAATGTCGACTTCTGAAATGCTAACCTCTAACTGGCGATCAATCAATATCTATCGTCAGGATCGATCAAGAAATAAGAAATGGAAACTTGCTGAAATACTTTATGCTGAGAATTCTATATTATACCAAAAATATAATAGTGAATAAAGTCACTAATAATAATGGTAATAGTAATAATAATAATATGTACAAACTGAACATTATAAAAATTGATGCTTAGGACTGCGACTGGTCAGTCTCTTATTGGCATATGTGCATAAGAGACTGATCAGTTGCAGTCCTAAGCATCAATGGGAATATTCAAACAAACAATACTAAGTGAATTTAAACTTCACCCCATTACACAAGCAAGTAGCTATCAGGACTCATTATCTGAGTAGATAACGCTATGGTATTTGAAGCGAAAGGTACTGGGTTCGAGTCCCAGAGTGAACATCAACTCTGAGATGCAGGTACATCCAACTGACGAATCCCAAATAGGACGAAACGTGCGTCCTGGATTCCATTGCTAGCCACTATCCATCTTTGAACATAATAAACTTTAAACAAATAACAAAACACAGGAAAAATTAATAAAAAAATTGTAAACAATCTTGACAGAAAAGGTTACAACAACAACGACAACAAACAAGAAAACATCCTTAAAATGAGGTAAACAAGTTAGTGAAAAAAGAACAATTCTTCGCTGAATTCTCTTTTTCTTGTTCTATATGTGTATAAACAAAGATAAATATGCATACATGAACATACACTTACATGTGTTATTGATTTTTCCAAAACTAAGTTGACCAACTCAATGTCACTGTTGTTGTTGTTGTTGTTGTTGACATCGTCGTTCTTGTTGTTGACCTTAATAGTCCCAATTATTTTTTAGGGTTTATATCAAATTTTATTTTGTTTATTTGGGATGAGGTCCAGGTAGAAAGGAAGAAAAACAAACGAACCCAAATCGGTATCTTGTTTATATTACCTTGAGAACTAATTGTAATGATTATTATTACTATTCACATTAAAATAGTATCATTTAAAGAAGTAGAAATAAGTAGTATTCAGATCTTCTAATGGTTACAATATTAGTTAGCTATTTATTTTGTCCGAATGGGATTTGTGGAGATCAGATCGATCATATTTGCATCAGTAAAAATTTCAGAAGGACAATGGAAGATGTGAGAACTAGGAGAGGAAGTGACATAGCTTCAGATCTACACCACCACCTAGTTGTGACCAAGATGAAACTGAAGCTAGAGAAACATTAAGCAGTTGAGGAAACAGCGTTACAAAAGTTCGACACAGCCTCCCTACGATATACTGACAGACCCGACGAATTCAAGATAACTCTCAACAACAGACTCTAAGCCTATTAAGATGTGCTCAGTAGACGCCCAGCTTCGAGATCAACAGACCGGATTCTGTAAGGATCGGTCGTACACAGACCGAATTGCCACATCACAGATCACTGTTGAGTGATTAACTAGGTAAAATTCGTCACTATACATCAACTTCCTTGATTGTGTGAAAGCATTTGACAATGTGGATAGGTGAACATTATGAAAACTTGTTTGACACTATGGTGTGCGTGAGAAGATCTTCACAATCATACAGACTTCTTACGATGAACAGAATTACAAAGTTATACATAGAGGGGAGCTTGGATGCAGCTAAACAATTTGAGCTTCACAAATGACCTAGCCCTTCTATTCCATACACAACAACAAATGCAGGTGAGGACAACCACTATAACATCAGGCTGTACATCAGTAGGCCTGAACATTCACAAAGAAAAAAGCAAGATTTTCAAATACAACACACAGAACACCAACACAATCACACTTGGTGGAGAAACTCTGGAAGATGTGGAATCTTTCACGTATCCACCCTGACAGCATCATCAATGAACAAGAAGGATCCGATGCAGACTTAAAGGCGAACATTGGCAAAATAAGGGCAGCATTTCTACGGTTAAAGAACAGATAGAACCCAAAACAATTGTCAACCAACATCAAAGTCATGATATTCAATACAAACATCAAGACAGTCATGTTGTACAGAGCTGAAACAAGGGAACTGTTAAAACTACCATCAAAATGTACAGGTGTTCATAAACAGCTGTCTACATATGATACTCAACATCTGTTGACCGGATACCATCAGCAACAGCCTACTATGGGAGAGAACAAACCAATTAAGACACAAAGAGAAAATTAACAAAAGACGATGGAAGTGGACAGGACATACATTGTGGAAATCACCAAACTGTATCACGAAGCAAGTCCTTACTTGGAATCGTGAATGTGAAAAGAGAAGAGAAAGACCAAAGGACACATTGCGTAGGGAATTAGAGCCAGACATCACGAGAATATATAGCACTTGTCAACAACTGGAAATGCGAGCTGAAGACAGAGTTGTTTGGATCATACTGGTCGGCGACCTATACCATATTTGGGATGACAGGAATAAGTAAGGAATTTAGCTGATTTTGTTTCTTCTTCCTCTTTGGAAAAGAGACATCAGTAATAATCTTTCTTTTTGAAGAAATCGATTCCCATTATGTTCAAATGTACAGTTAGACTGTTCTATGATAACATTTAACTGTTGATACCTTTGTATTTTACATACAACCATATTGTTGTCAGAGTATGTTAGAATGGGATAAAACACAACATCATTGTACTATTTATGTGATATTTATAGAGTATAATGTTTTTGATGAAGGTTTTTTCTCTGAGCTGGATGGTTTGATCGTGGAGCTTTCATCGTCCTTCTGAACGACATCATCAGCACAAACTTCGGGTAGAAGTGAAATGTTTGTGCTGATGATGTCTTTCAGAAGGACGATGAAAGCTCCACGAGCAAACCATCCAGCTCAAAGAACAAACCTCCATCAAAATCACCCACCTGAGCTACAAATCTTCTCCACTATCTCAGAGTATAATGTTCTTTTATATTAATTTAGTGTGATATTTGTTCCATATAACTATCCTTTTATTTCCAGCTGATGAATACAATCATTTCTTCTTTGCGTCATCCAAATCTTGGTTCCTTCCTGCTTCAAGTTCGGTTTCCCGAGGTTTCAATGGAGTGGAGTGTGGTGTTTATGTGTGAAAAAGAAGAACTATTCACTTAAACAAAGATTTGATACCTTACTTAGTCAGTACACTACAATTTAGACGAAAGGTGAAGAGTCTAAAACTTGAACAGATGACTTGGTAAACGGAAAATATTAAAGTTATTGGGACGAATTTTTTATTGTAAGGCTTGTTTACCGTGAAGTTTTCACATGAAGAAGTAGCTGAATAATAATCAATATTCTACTTGTCGAGTTCTTACGTGCTAGTCAAAATGTGTCAGTTAAGTTTTAGTGAACGGTTGCTCAAAATCGTGGTTTGGTTGAAGTTAGACATTAACACCATTGAATGCCGGCCGGATCAGTGGTCTATCGGTTAATTGCTCCGGAGCAAGGCTGGTAGTTCCTGGGTTCGAATCTCGTGGGTGCGGGATCGTGGATACGCACTGCTGAGGAATCCCATAATGGAACGAAACGGCCGTCCAGTGCTTGCAGGTTTTCCATGGTTGTCTAGCTTCAACTGACTCGTGATTTCAACTATGAAAAGTTAAGTTTTAATCAAATCATTAGTCTTAGTGACTGAACACTTTATCCGGTATATTTTGTAGTCAGTTGATGATTGAAGGTAGTCGATCGAAATTCATAATCCACAAAATGCTTTGTCTCAGTTTAGACTTGTCAGTAAAGCTAATATGGAATTTTGAGGTAATTGATGTTACATATATGATTTGAACTTACATCACTGAGTGTCAGAAGATAGTTTACAATATTCATTAATGATTGACCCCGCCTGTAGCTCTTCTAGAGTTACTGCCGGTCCCAAGCCCACACAAAGGAGGAGGGTTGGGCATGGGGTTAGCGACCCCATCCCGTAGAAAAGCTAACTCGCTAAAAAAACGCTAACCAGAAAAAATAATTCAAACCATTTAAACTCTGCCCTCCGAGTTGAAGGAATAATTATGACGTCTCATGATGAAAGCCGAGTTCCTTTGGAAGTCACGAGACCGATGCACCTTCTAACAACCAGAGCAACACTCTTTATACGTACATGGAACGTCCGGACAATGTGGGAGACAGGAAAGACCAGTCAAATAGCAATGGAAATGAGGAGATACAACTTGGCAGTACTCGGAATCAGCGAAACCCATTGGACACAAACTGGACAACAAAGGCTAGGTACAGGAGAGATGCTGCTGTACTCCGGTCACGAAGGGCGAAATGCTCCACACACTCAGGGAGTTGCTCTAATGCTGTCCAAAGAAGCATGAAATGCACTTGTGGGATGGGAATCTCATGGACCCAGGATAATCAAAGCATCATTCAGAACAAAGAAGCAAGGGATCACAATGAACGTTATCCAATGTTATGCACCCACCAATGATAGCAACGACGATGATAAAGATCAGTTCTATGAAAGGCTGCAATCAATTATAGCAAAGTGCTCATGAAAGGACCTGACCATCCTGATGGGAGATCTAAATGCTAAAGTTGGAGTGGACAACACAGGATATGAAGATATAATTGGACGACATGGATTAGGAGAGAGAAATGGAAATGGGGAGAGACTTGCAAACCTATGTGCATTCAACAAATTGGTTATAGGCGGCACAATATTCCCACACAAGCGCATACACAAAGCTACATGGATCTCACCGGACCACACCACAGAGAACCAGATAGATCACATCTGTATCAACAAAAATTCCGAAGATCAATGGAAGATGTGAGAACTAGGAGAGGAGCTGACATAGCTTCAGATCACCACCTGGTTGTGGCCAAGATGAGACTGAAGCTAAAGAAACACTGGACAACTGGACAAACAGCACTACAAAGGTTCAATACAGCCTTCCTTCGAGATACTGACAAGCTTCACGAATTCAAGATAACTCTCAACAACAGGTTCCAAGCTCTACAGGATCTACTGAAAGAACAAGAAACTACTTTGGAGGACAACTGGAAAGGGATAAAAGAAGCACTAACTTCAACGTGTCAGGAGGTTCCTGGTCCTAAGAAGCATCATCACAAGGAATAGATCTCTATGGGAACCCTGGACAAGATTCACGAAAGGAAGAACAAGAAACTAGCAATTAACAACAGCCGAACACGAGTAGAGAAAGTCAAAGCACAAGCAAACTACGCAGAAGCAAACAGGGAAGTGAAGAAAAGCATTAAAGCCGACAAGCAGAAATACATGGGAGAACTAGCAACGACGGCAGAAAAAGCTGCAAGAGAAGGGAATATGAGACAACTATATGATACAACGAAGAAATTGGCAGGGAGATATAGCAAACCAGAGAGACCAGTCAAGGACAAAGAAGGAAAGACAATCACTGAGATTCAAGAACAGAGGAAAAGATGGGCAGAATACTTTGAGGAACTGCTGAATAGACCAGCCCCATTGAATCCACCGAACATCGAAGCAGCCCACACTGACCTTCTCATAGATGTCACTCCACCAACGATCGAAGAAGTCAAGATGGCTATCAGACAAATCAAAAGTGGGAAGGCGGCAGGATCTGACAATATACCAGCTGAAGCACTGAAGTCAGACATTGAAATAACTGCAAATATGCTTCACCATCTATTCAAGAAGATTTGGGAAGAGGAACAAGTGCCAATGGACTGGAAAGAAGGATATCTCATCAAGATACCAAAGAAAGGAGATCTGAGCAAATGTGAGAACTACAGAGGCATCAGTTTGTTATCAGTACCAGGAAAAGTCTTCAACAGAGTGCTGCTGAATCGGATGAAAGACGCAGTAGACGCCGAACTTAGGGATCAACAGGCTGGATTCCGTAAGGATAGATCGTGCACAGACCAGATTGCGACACTACGGATCATCGTTGAACAATCAGTTGAGTGGAACTCATCACTATACGTCAACTTGATTGACTATGAGAAGGCGTTTGACAGCGTGGATAGGAGAACATTATGGAAACCTCTTCGACATTATGGAGTTCCTGAAAAGATTGTCAACATTATCCAAAACTCATACGATGGACTACAGTGCAAAGTGGTGCATGGAGGACAGCTGACAGATGCATTTCCAGTAAGGACCGGAGTCAGACAAGGTTATCTACTCTCCCCATTCCTCTTCCTTCTAGTGATTGACTGGATTATGAAGAATTCGACATCTGACGGGAAATACGGAATACAATGGACTTCTCAGAATCAATTAGATGATTTGGACTTCGCAGATGAGCTGGCCCTCCTCTCTCATACACACGAACAAATGCAGATGAAGACAGCAAATGTAGCAGCAGCCTCTGCATCGATAGGCCTCCACATCCACAAAAGAAAAAGCAAGATTCTCAAATGCAACACGGAGAACACCAACCCAATCACACTTGATGGCGAAACTCTGGAAGAGGTGGAAACATTCAAGTACCTGGGGAGCATCGTTTATAAACAAGGAGGATCGGATGCAGATGTAAAGGCGAGGATTGGCAAAGCAAGGGCAGCATTTCTACAATTGAAGAACATATGGAACTCCAAACAACTTTCAACCAATTTCAAGTTCAGAATCTTTAATACGAACGTCAAGACAGTCCTACTGTATGGAGCTGAAACGTGGAGAACTACTACGACCATCATCAGGAAGGTACAAGTATTTATAAACAGTTGTCTACGCAAAATACTCAACATCCACTGGCCGGATACTATCAGCAACAGCGTTTTATGGGAGAGGACAAACCAGCTTCCAGCTGAAGAGGAAATTAGGAAAAGACGTTGGAAGTGGATCGGACATACATTAAGGAAATCACCAATGTGCATCACGACTCAATCCCTAACTTGGAATGGTGAAGGGAAACGGAAAAGGGGAAGGCCAAAGAACATACTACGACGGGAAATAGAAGCAGATATGAAAAGGATGAATAGCGACTGGAAAGAACTGGAAAGGAAGGCTCAGGACAGAGTTGGATGGAGAATGCTGGTGAGCGGCCTATGCTCCTCGACGAGGGGTAACAGGCGTAAGTAAGTAAGTCAAGAAGAATTTCTTAAGTTCTAGTATAATTTATAACAGGTGAAATTCTTTGTAAGATATTACACTTGGTGTTATTTACTTGTATCTTCCCATTGTTATTTAGGACTGCAATTGATCAGTCTCTTGTTGGCATATGTGCACCGGCAGTAGCCCACGGAGGAGCTACAGGCGGAGTTAAGAAATATAAAGTTGAGGTTAAATAAACTTCTAAACCTCAAACCATCAGTTAGAATTTTGTGCAAAGACGATTTTCTCTGTTATTTGGTCATTGAATCGGGGGTCGTAAAACGTCAGAGACTGGATATGTTTAATGATTGGTTAATGACTAGATGTTAACTGTTTTCTATAACTAAAAACTGAAGTTTTTCGTTTTGAGTATCACTGGAAGTCAGAGACTAGTGAAAAGCTGTATCTTCCAAGTATAAGATTCTTCGGTAGTACACACCTGAGATAGGATCTATAAAACGTTCAGCTTTTACGCTTAAACATTAGAACTTGTGGATCGGCATCTAATGGTAGAATTTCAACTTCGATCAGTTTAAGATATAGCACGGCGACCCTCCAATCAAAGTGAAGAAAATCGTTCCATTTTTAGCACATCTGAACTCCCTCTGCTAGAAATGTAAGAGAATCTTGACGTAAGTCAGTGGTGAGCCGACTACTAGTGTTTAGTCGGGGAAAGTTCGTCAAGATCGGTTTGGTTTGTATGCGTTGTTTGTTAGTGGTACTTCAACTGAGATCCACCTGTGATGAATACAACTTACAGACTGAACTAATCTCCATCAAACCTCTACAGCCAGAATAAAGCTGGCATTCTAATGATTTTTGCTGTACTAAGGCTTCCTGTTCATGTTTTTTTTACATTATTCAGTTATTGAGTGGTGTTTAATGTAATATAGTCTAGGCCTTGATATTGATGAACCACGTTAGTAATCTGGCTACTAGTCCAAGTGATTTTGCTTCCCAATACACTTTCACTTTACAACAGTTGGTTTTAAGCTATTCAACAGTAAACTCTAGAACCAGGTTCCATTTTACATAATGCTTATCATTAAACATTATCTGTAATCTAGGGGCAGCTGCTATATTCCACATGATTCAAAACTTTGCTATTCGGTGTATGTTATATCTAGAGCTTGGATTCTTGCTATGCCGCATACTACTTGAGCACTCGAGCGTTAGAACCCTCCAAGTCTGAAGTGAGAAGGAATGTTATTCCAAACAGTGTCAAATATGGTACAAAAATGTCTGGTATTTAAAGTTTTTGGTAAAAGTGAAACCATTATTTCAGTCGTCTAATCCGCGTGCAGTGGTTCTTAGGTTTTGTCTAATAGGGAAGCTACACGTCTGGAATGTTCTTCCAAAGGATAATCGGATGGAACGTTTCCGGCACTTTCTGAGCTTCTTTGAGTTCATCCGGGAGCCTTCCTCAAAGTATCTCATTCAAAATCGATATTATTAATTACTTATTCACGATTTGACCTATATGAACAGTTCAAAATGGTTAAAATGCAGTCAAATCACCAGTTTTAATCAAACTCGATAAATATCGTCTTTATATCAAGGGAATTGACATCGTGATGGATTTTACTGAATACAAAGTGGTACTTGGATATGATCGGCCAAGAGCCTTAGATTACAGGGTTTAAACTGATTTGAACTGGTCAAAAAAGCGAGTTAAAATATTTTGAAAAGTCATGACATCTTTAAGATTGAGAGAATCCTTGTTGTTATCGATGGTGGGACTATAATTTATGGAAGAGCCAATCAGAAGCGTTTGGGGGATTTCAAGGTCACGGCGCCTATTTGAGTACCTGATGCTCATGTACGGTCGGTTCACAGAGAATTTTAGAGAAGACTTGACAATTCAGCGGCTACAACAAATGAAACTACTAACAAGTTGCTGTATTTGTAATTAAGAGTACTAGATGGCTTGTAGACCTTGCGCAGACTACCGTGATGTTGTCCGTCGATGTAATATATGTTGAGGGAAGACGTTTGCTAGAATAGGAACCCTTATCGCTCGATCCAGATTGAGACTAAGGCATGTTATAATAATTGCCTCAAACTGTATAATAAAAGTACCAGTAACATTGGCTGCAATAACCGCAGATGTTACTGAAGCTTCAGCTGTGCAGTAGCATGAGTATTGTAGGGACATATCTATAATAAAAATGGTAAACTTACACAACCGGAGTACACACAAACAATAATGAAGCTATGTGGTCGAGGCTGAGAGGGTTTCTGTGACTTTATCATGGCTCCAGAGACCAACTATTATGGAGCCATAATGGATGAGTTTCTCTACTTATGAATTACGATTTTGGAACCTATGAACCTTTTTCTAGCCTTGACAAGCTTTTGGACTATGGAAAAGAAGTGTATCCACTTTAATTCTTTGGTTTTTTATAATATATTTTTACTCTATACTGATTGTTTACTGATTGGTAAACATTTCTCAAAGTCACTTGAGATTCATTCAAAGGAATAACTTGAGGGAAGGTAATGCACTTGTTAGAGGGATATAGATTAGGTTAAAGCATGTTCCATCCACGATTGCGTTGGTGCACACTGATTGAATAAGAATTAGCTTATGTAACATGTACAGCGAAATGTCGTAAACTTTTCATAAATGCTCCTGAACATAATGATTTATTAAAACAAACAGATAACTTGTTGGAGTATCCAGATGGCAGGAACAGGTAGCCTAGATATTCAAACAGGCCTCTTTGTATATGGTATTGTTTACTTAAATCTTCCCATTAATGTTTAGGATTGCAATTGATCAGTCTATCATTGTCATATATGGATACTGTGCGTATTGCCTCGATATTACAAGAACGCGTCCTAGATTCCACTGCCAGTAACTATCTATCTTTGCTTACAAATTAAAAATAGTTTACTTTCCGATCACCTCATAAATGGCGTTAATATTAATCATTTTTTCAACGACTAATATAGACTAACTGACTATATATATACGATTGTACAACCTTAATTAACTATATTGTAGTAAACAAGAACGCAAGCGGGGACAATCAAATATATTCAAACACAAAATGATAGAATCTCTTGGTAAAATCTAAGAACCATACAGTAAATACTTCATTTGTAAAATATCAATCAATTGTCTCAGACTTTATTGTTCCTTCATTTCCACATCAACCATTCTCTGTTAGCGTTCTCTTTTCTTTGATCTTTTTAACCTTCTGTCACCAGGTATTTCACATTCTATTGATGACATATACTACTTATATATGTTAACATCAGTAGCTCATATCATATCATTAGAAAGAAGATGTTGTTTACTAAATTCTTTCATTATCATAAACATTCTGTGAAATATAATTTTACATTATGGAAAAAGAAAAACGAAAACAATTTTAAAATTTACATATTAATTCAAGATGAACTTCATTGATTGACTGTCGATAGTATCAATTTATTCAATATGGATCTAATATATTTGATCTTTAATGTATATGTTCACATCATAATGATCACTTACTTACTTGCTTACTTACTTACTTGCGTGCTTACTTACTTGCTTGCTTATTTACTTACGTGCTTACTTACTTGCTTACTTACTTACTTACTTGCTTACTTACTCACTTACTTACGTGCTTACTTACTTGCTTGCTTATTTACTTGCGTGCTTACTTACTTGCTTACTTACTTGCTTACTTACTTACTTACTTACGTGCTTACTTACTTGCTTGCTTATTTACTTGCGTGCTTACTTAATTACTTGCTTACTTACTTACTTACCTCCTTACTTACTTGCTCACTTACTTAGCTGCTTACTTGCTTGCTTACTTACTTACTTGCTTACTTACTTACTTACGCCTGTTGCTCCCAATGGAGCATAGACCGCCAACCAGTTAATGATTATTTAGTTTAATAAATTTTTTTCTAAATGATTATCATATAAAAAATCTAATTGAGATATAAATGACCAATTTTATCTTCTTAACTAAACTTTCTGTTCTGTCTATTTTATCATATTAGAGAGTTCTGTTAATATGTTAAATATTATTTGGTCATAAAAGAAAATTCTTTAAATCATTTGGAAGTGAAATTTAAATTCATTTGGTATTGTTTGGTTGAATCTTCCCATTGACGTTTAAGACTGCGAAAGGTACTGAATTCGAGTCTCAGAGTGAACATCAAATCTGAGATGCAGGTACATCCAGTTGACCAGTCCCAAATAGGACGAAACGCGCGTCAAACTGGATTCCACTACTAACCACTATCCACCTTTGTTTATAGAGCTTGTGAATTAAGGCTATATTGAAGAAATACACACAGTATGCACATATGCCAATAAGAGACTGATCAATTGCAGTCTTACACATCAATGTGAAGAATCAACCAAAAACCAATATCTAGAGAATTTAATTCGACATTTTGTTTAACTGCTTATAGTGTTTGTTAGTAGTCCATTATTCAATTGAATAATCAGTATGAAGATTTGTGGCATTTTCACAGTTGAAATGACGAGCCAATTTAAACTGGACCACTATTGAGAACCTGGAAGTGCTGGACGGCCGTTTTGCCCTAGTATAGGACTCCTCAGTAGTGCGCGTCTACGATCCCGCACGCGGGGCTCAAACCGAGGACCTTAGGTTTCGTACACGAATGCTTAACCTCTAAACCACTGAGCCGACATCGAGAGTTGACGGTCAGGTGAATCCAAGTTTTAAATGATGGTCTAGCCTAGATTGACTCGTGATTTCAATCGTGAAAATTGAATAATCTCACACCTTATATAAGGGTATTTGGTTAGATTGTAGAGTTTCCATCGCTTCAATCACGAACTAATTTTAGTTTGACCACCTTCAAAAACCTGAAGGCATTAAACGATCGTTTTATCCTAGTATGGAACCCTTCCTCAGGTTTTCAGCAGTTCTTTAACGGATATCAGTTTGTGGTTTAAACCATAAATGACCTCATTTTATTTCTTCATTTAAATCTACTCATCATTTGCCTTACTTCCATCATTTAAGTAAATAATGACTAATTATTAATAGATAAACGGAGTTTGAAATTTAATCTCAAGGCACTAATCTATTTGAAGAAGGGGTTTGGTGGAGATTTTAGTAATTTTATAGAGATGAGATCATTAGTCGATTGAAGCTAGACCACCATCGAAAACCTGGAAACATTGGACGGCTGTTTAAACGGTATTGTGGGTCTCATCAGCAGCGAGCACCCACGATCCCGCACTCGCGAGATTCCAACCCAGGACCTATCAGTCTCGCGCCAGAGCACTTGACTAATATACCACTGAGCCGGTATCCAACGCTGTTAATATCTAACTTCAACCGATCCACGGAATTGAGCAATCATTCACCAATGTCATCAGTGAGTTGATATCTCTCAACAGACCTGATTGAATTCCATTGGTTACTGCTTCTCACTAGAACTCCAGTGGATGCGCACTGCTGAGGAGTCCCATAATAGGACGAGACGGCCATCCAGTGCTTCCAGGTTTTCGATGGTGGTCTAGCTTCAATTTACTCATGATCTCAACTCTATAAAATTACTAAAATCTCCACAAAACACCTTCTGATAATGATCATGTGCTCACTAGTGACTGACTCCATGAGGTATTTCCTGGAGTTCTAGTGAGAAGCAGTAATCAGTGGAGTTCAACCAGGACGTCACGGCCGTCCAGTGCTTCCAGGTTTTCCATGGTGGTCTAGCTTCAATTGACTCATGATCTCAACTCTATTAACTTTTTACTTAATAACTCCGCCTGTAGCTCTCCTAGAGTTACTGCCGGTCCCAAGCCCAGGTAAAGGAGGATGGTTCGGCATGGGGTTGGCGACCTCATCCCATAGAAAACTAACTCGTTATAAAAACGATAGCCAGAAAAAATAATTCAAACCATTTAAACTCTGCCCTGGGAGTTGAAGGAACAATTATGACGCCTCATGATGAAAGCCGAAATTCTTCGGAAGTCACGAGGCCGATGCCCTTTCATATTATGCCGGGAAATCGAAGCAGATATGAAAAGGATTAATGTCAACTGGAAAGGATTGCCCAGGACAGAGTTGGATAGAGAATGCTGGTGAGCGGCCTATCGTCCTCCACGAAAGGTAACAAGCTTAAGTAAGTAAGTTTTACTCAATGCTCAATTTATTTGAACCTATGAAGTCCGACCTTGGCATTAATAATAATAATGGATTATTTATTCGTATAGGAGAGACCATAACAGACTGGAGGATAAGTATTTCATGTCGAGATAGTAAAGAAGATTTGTAGCTCAGGTGGATTATGAACAAATACAGGACCAAAAATCAGATCTCAAGGAAGATGTAATCATAATAAGGAGGCATATAATGATAAGTTAAAGGTCAAAAGCAACTAATCAAGATTGAGCTCGACAGGACAAGCTAAGAGTAATATGTGGAGAAATTTGAACACTTCAATTCTACCCAAAGTTTGTGCTGATAATATTGTTCAGAAGAACAATGAAACCTTTATGATCAAACCATCAGACTTACAGTATTTCACGTTGTTTGTAGCTTATTACCTGAAACCTGATGAATTTCAGTCATATATTATTATTTCCAGTTACATAACTTGGTTAGAATTACCTACAGATGTATACTAAATGGGAGCAAATTAATATTCCATTTTATTAACATTCATTCATGTTCTTAACTCTAAGTAATTATGTTGGTAGTCATGATTTAGCATACGGAAGATCCTTGTCATTCGATTATCGTCTCTATTTTGATGTGGTAGTAATCATTAGGACAAGTTAATTGAATGTATTCATCATTCTATTTATAATTGAGTTCTCATTGGATTAGGTAGGTCGCTGATTGATAGCAGAGATATCAATGAGTTAACTCAGCTTTGTGCCAACTTGCTTTACTAATACTATTTAATCGGAAATATTTTCAACAATTAGATGTATGAACGAATCAATGATTGTTCAATAGGATTCATTTATAATATTATGATACAATGAGTGAATACCAAAGTTCATCTAATTAGAATACATAATCAAAACAATGAAAATATAAGTGAATTAATGTGTTAAATTGTTATATCTAGAGCATTAGATTCTTGCTATGCCACGTACTACTACACTACTAGAACGATCGAACCCGCAACATTGCAAGAGAGAAGACAGAAGACTAATGAGTAGGAATTTTATTCCCCAAAACAATGTCAAAATATGGTGCAAAAATCTCATGTATTTATAGTTTTTTTGGCTGAAAGTAAATCATCATTTTGGACAGCCAATAGGCACATAGGGGGTCATTCTTATCCATCCAATAGGGAAGCTACACGTGGACATTATAGAATGTCCCCCTAGTGGTGATTGGATGGAATATCTTCGGCTCTTTCTAGGTTTCTTGAGGCTTCCTAGAGTTTACCAATGAGTCATCCTTACATAAATAAACTTGACAATGTGAACGGAAAAGAGTATTGCTTTATATGGTAACATTCAAAGTTTTAAAATTTTCCTTTATGAATATTAAATGATTGCAATTTATCAGTCTGTTATGACTTTATAAAAGAATATAGAATGTATGCCGATTCGTTATTGATTTTATGTCCGGCTTTTATCACGTGAATTATCTGCCAATCGGAATACGATTTGTCTAATCTTAATGCTGTGCCAAATCAATAACGTTCAACTGGTATGAGCAGTCTAGAGTCCTTATTGATCCTTCGTCCGCCTAGCCCTTCCAATTAAGTCCAAAAACACCAATTACAGTTTTTGCTATGCGAATCATTTATTTCAAGCATACTCGGTTTATATACTAGACAGACAGACCGCATGACACCGTAAAATATAAAATAATATTTGTACAAGATCAAGCCAAATATGGCTGTGAACGTGGGAGATAATAATCAATAAACTGAATATAATTTAGGGACAGTAATTCGTACAGTAATAATTCATAGGTCAAAATGAAGCTTGTAGTAAGATGAATATAGATATACATGATCTAATTACTGAACAGTTATCCAATAAGAATATATATAGAGTAATCGTCCATTAATAGGTCCCGGAAGTTACCCGTACTCATGTTTTCGCTTGGATATAACACAGTCTATTTCGGCATATTTAGATTCTTAGTAACTGCCTTGATACTATCTTCAGTTACAAATTTTTGGTATATTTTATTTGTAGCTTTCAATGAGATACAAGACGTTCGTTTAGCTTCACTCAGTAATACTCTTGTTATGATTATTATTGCTATTATTACTACTATTACTTATTATACACTCAGTCAGTCAGTCATCTACAACGTAGGACCAGGTACATATATACATCGGTTCAAGTTGCCATATCTCGTTAGCACAACAAGATGAAGTAGTTAATTCAGTGATGGTAATATATAAAAGAAAGATACATTCAATAGAAATGGATAAATCTTTTTCGTTACATAATATATTATCATCCAATGATTAACATCTATTTGTTTATTGATTATGTACAACTATAAACTTAAATTTATGAATTTTCTATACAAGTAACCCTAGGATTGACAATACACCCACGTTTTGACCTCAATCAGAGAATATTGACATATGTATTTTTGAAATGATGACAGAATATTTAAAAAAAATTTATTTACTATATATACTAACAAGTAGAAACCTTTTGTGTCTTCTTTTATCGAAACGTTTTAAATAATTTAGGGTAAAATTTATCAAAATAATCGTTCTAGCTCACGAACCCTCAGTAGTACTCACTTATGATCCCACATGTTGAACTCGAACTCAACACCTTCGGTCTCTCACGCTAACGTTTAACCTCTAGACCACTGAGCCAGCATTCAACGGTGTTAATGTTTAACTTCAATCAATTCATGATCTTGCTCGATCCCTGATTTATTATCTGAAGTGGATAACTGTCTCGACCCGACACAGATTGGACAATATTGGTCACGACTTCTCACTATAAATTCAGGAAATTCATCTTGAAGCTAGTCACTATTGAACACATGATTATTCTCAGTATGAGGATTTGTGGAAATTGCAGTATTTCAACAGTCGAACTCACAAGTCAATCCAAGTTAAACTGCCATCGTTGTTGCGCACTGCTGATGAGTCCCATACTAGAACGAAACGGCCGTCCAATGCTTCCATGTTTTTCATGGTGATCTAGTTTCAATTGACTCATGACTTCAACTATGAAAAATACTGAAATCTTCACAAAACCCCTTCTGATTATCTAAATAACATTTTGGAAAAGAAGGTTTTCTTCGCTGAACCAATATACATTTTATTCAATGACATATATATGAATTATAATAAATCATTGAACTATATCAGATCAATCATTATGTATAAAAAAATAAAAAAATAACTCGGTAGTTGAACAAGAAGTTAATCGAATAAGAACACACATATATAACTCATTTGTCCCTTCCAGAACTATAAAGATAAGAAAAGGATTGTGATAAAGTAGTGAACTTAATACGACTGTTATTATTATTATTATCACTACCGCTGCTACTATTGTAGTGAACAAAACGCCAGTTGGGGACAATCGAATATATTTAAGCAAAAATTACAGACTATCTCATTAAATTCTGATAACCATACAGTAAACAGTAGTTAATTTGCGAAATAACAATTAATAGTCTCAATCTTAACTGTTCCTTCTGTAAATATCAGTTCACCTTCTCTCATTTCATTGTTCATGCATTTTCCTACAGATCGCGCTTTATTTCAGTTCTTTCCTTATCGATCTTCTATCAAAATACATTCTATGTCTAACCATCACCATATACTACTTATATGGATATAAGTAGATCACACTACACTACTGTTCCTCATGTTATGTAATTCACTTACCAAATAGTAATCTATCTATTCAATTATGAGTAATATTGTTTCTATGTATCAGAGAAATAGTAATGTAATTTGATTGTCTAGACTAAAAAAAAGTAATAACTACTACAGGGTTCGAATCTAAAACCCATGAGTCATCTATTAGGGTAATCACCATGTACTACTATTTTTGTTAATCATAACAATAAACAAAAATAAATAAATAAATTTGAAAACTTGAAAAAAACAAACAAACGGGAGAAAACACAAAGACGGGGAAACCTTTATAACCTTATGTATATATAGAATGATTGATTGATCATTCCTTAAAATATTGATTTTTTTTTATTGATTTCAATCATTCAATGATATTGATTTATAAATATATTAGAATTCTGTTGAATATCATCATTTAAGGATTTATTTTATTATTTTTTTTGTATTACCATTATTGATAATCAATTAATAATCAATCAATAATAAGTTTAATTTTTTTTTTCTTTTAATTAAGGGATCTAATCCAAAATCAATAATGATACATATATATTATTTAATATTTATATGGAATGAGATGAATAAATAAAATATATTACTCTTTTAATCTTCACTAATCTTCTTTGTTTCTATGGATAAAAAAAAGGATAATGATCCATTTTATGATTCAAGGAAATGTATCACAGTTGTTTCTATGTACGTATATAGGTGTGTGTGTGTGTGTATGTGTAAGTGTATATGTCCATTGTTAAATGTTCAATATTATTATTGTTATGTAAACTATTTTTGAATTAATGCAATATGTAGAAGAATTTGACTAGCTATTAATGGATTACGATAAGCTAATAAACCATTACGATTACAACATTTAGAAAGATTGATTGAATTAAGGGTCTATAAAAAAAGGAGAGGAGAAAAGAAAATAAGGGATGAACAAAAAGGGGTGGAGATTTTAAGAGAGAGAGAAAGTTAAAAATAAGAAATGATGACATTATGATTTACATTACGAACTGAGTTTAGTTAAACAACTGTTGAAAACTAATGATGATTGAGTGACTGGATCACTTAAGCAGTATGAATCCATACCTTTACTAGTGATCGAACTAAGTACCTTCATGTCTTATAGCATTAATTCACTTGATATGATTTTGAGATGGTGGAGAAGATTTGTAGCTCAGGTGAATGATTTTGATGGAGTTTTGTTCTCTGAGTTGGATGGTTTGGTCGTGGGACTTTCATAGTCCTTCTGAACGACACCAAATAATTTTTAGAAGCTTGGCACTCAGGTCAATCAGTAATAAACAAGCACATTGAAATCAATCCAATTTATCAATCAATCAGGAAAATTATGCAAAAACATAGGAACAAAAATCAAACCAATGGGAGATACAAACAAAACAAAGAAGTAAAGAATGACAGATTTAAGGTTAACAAGAACTAATCAACATCGAGTTGCACAGGACAAGCTGTGAATTACATGTGGAGAAAGTCGAACACTTCTACTCGATGGTTGTGCTGATGATGTCGTTCAAAAGGACGATGAAAGCTTCACGACCAAACCATCCAGCTCAAAGAACAAAACTCCATCAAAATTAATTCACCTCCAAAGTTTTACATTTCTGGCTCCAATGAATTTGTAATATTGTGTAACTATCTTACAATATCATTAGTGGGTTCCAACCATATATACAATATGAATGAACTACTATCATCAATGCTTCTCAATAGAACTCCGAGAATTACTTCACGTAGCTATTCACCTATGAGCAGATGATTTTGTTAGTGCAAGCTGTTCTGCAGAAACAGCTTCCACTAACAAATATTATTCAGAAATTCAGTAATTAGACTGTTTTATGCCAGTTAATATATTTGAAAGTGAAAATTTTTTTTGGGAAATATACAACGTAAATTTGGTAAAAGGTATCAGTGACTGTTTTTTTGTATCTTGATACCTTGGGTAAACTTTACTAAACTAAGTAGTTTAATGAATGTCGACATGAGATAGGTAATAATAACTATTGTTTGCATTTATATTTGATTTATGATACTGGCAACATGTCCTATAATCTCATGAAAGAGGCAATTATCGAAGCCATATATGTGAGACAGTTATTATTACTCAATAATACATAGAGTCTACAAATATTTGGCTACTAGTCTCTTCAGGGCTATATAAGGATAGGTAATCAATATTAAAATTCCAACCGGTAGCTTTTTTAGAGTTACTGCCGATCCCAAGCCCGGGTAAAGGAGGAGGGTTTGGGCATGGGGTTAGCGACCTCATCCCGTAGAAAAAACTAACTCGCTAAAAAAACTGCTAACCAGAAAAAATGAGTAATCAATATGAAACAATTAGTATGAATTTAATTAAGTGGCTAGTGCTGGAATCCTGGACGTGCGTTTCGTCCTATTCGGGACTCGTCAACTGGATGTACTTGTATCCCAATGCACAAGCAAGTGGCTATCAGGACTCAGTAGCTGAGTAGATAACACGATGGCATTTGAGGCGAACGGTACTGAGTTCGAATCCCAGAGTGAACATCAACTCTGAGATGCAGGTACATCCAGCTAATGAGTCCCGAATAAGACGAAAGGTGTGTCAAACTGGATTCCACTACTAGCTACCCTCAATCTTTGCTTAAAAAGAAAACAATAATAATGACCATAATCAAAAACAAACAATCGCTTACTCGATTCTCTTCGGATGATTTCAATATATTATATTGTATTTGATATTTATGTAAATCATTTAATATTAATTGTATGATTATATCTAAATTATTTGAATGATTTTGTAATAATAATTTAATAGAATTTAATATAGATTTTAATTGAATAACACCTCCACCTAATGAATTGATGATTGTATGAGGTCCACATGTATCCCATACAAATGTATTTGGCTATATATATGAAGGTAATAAATAAATAAATAAGAGAATTATAACAACAGTTTTTGTATTATACACAAATGAAATAATTAAGGGTTCAATAGAATATTATATAGTTGAGATCATGAGTCAATTGGATCTACACAACCATGGAAAACCTGGAAGCACTGAACGGCTGTTTCGTCCTATTATGGGACTCCTCATCAGTGTGCATTCACGATCCCGCCTCACTAGATTCAAAATCAGGATCTGTCAGTCTCATGCCAGAGCACTTAACCGATAAACCACTGAGCCGGCTGGAATCCAACGGTGTTAATGTCTATTTTCAACCAATCCACGAATATAGTGAAAAACTAAACATACCTATATCACATTTATAGTGTAAGAAGTGGAAACATTAGAATGGTTGAATCTCTGCTTAATCTAGATTTCATACTGGTTTATACTTATCAGTAAGAGATATATCTTCAGTCTTACGAAAGTTAATTTACCTTGGATCGTAGATACGCACTGCTGAGGAGTCCCATAGTAGGATGAAACGGCCGTCAAGTGCTTCCAGGTTTTTCATAGTGGTCTAGCTTCAATTGATTCATGATCTCAACTATATAAAATTACTAGAATCTCCACGAAACCCCCTTCTGATTACTTTGTATTGTTCGATTATTTATTTTAAATATCTCAATCATACAAGAGATTAATCTAGAACTGAATAACTAAGTAGTAACATCTCTGACTTACTGGGGCTTTGGGAGCAAGAAGGAATATTGGTTATCTGAAAACTATGAAGATATGTTACTATAAAAGATCAACTAGCACAAAATATAGATCTAATCTTCTGTCAATTGCTTCCACTTATCTTATATCAAAACATAATACAAGTGATGGAGGTTTTTACTGTAACTAGTTGCTACTTAGTGACCGGTCCCTATGCACCTAGAGATATTATTGAGCTACTCAAACCAAAGTGGATGGGATAGGATTTGAACTTATATACCTATGAATGAAAACCCAATGTTTGCAGTCACTTAACTCAGATGATGTGATGAAACAAATCACCTCTACAGATCTAGAGATTAAGAGTTCGTGTGCGCGACCGCAGGTCCTGGGTTCGAGCCCCACGTGCTGAATCGTGGATGCACACTGCTGAGGAGTCCAATACTGAGACGAAACGGAAGTTCAGTACTTCCAGGTTTTCAACGGTAATCTAACATTAGTCGATTCATAATCTCAATCAAAATTAACTCTGAATAATAACATGAGATGGAATTAAAATGAAAGATTTTATAGTAAAGACTATTAGATGAAAACTATCAGCGGATATGTTTTCTTAATTACTAAGAATCTGAAAATGGAAAAAATTCACTTGGTCTTAAGTATTGTCTGGGTATACTTAAACTAAATAAATCAAACTTGAGAACATTATTTGAAGAATCCAATACGTGATAGATTATAAGATCTACTAGTTGCATTTTAAGTACGACACAATTCTGTTAGAAAAGAAGTCAATGTTTTGAACTTCAATCAATTCTCAATGTAATACGACAATGACAACGTCTCACTGCTAATTAATGAATGAACTATCTACTAAGTTGACCTCATAGTTCACTACTACACATTAAAACTTCATAGAATTTTTTCTAAAAGTGAGGTTATCATCGCTGTTTATTCGTTGAGAGTAATCGTTCAAAAACAATCCCGCTAATTCTTCACTCATATCCTTGAAGCACAGTGTATATCTAATACTAACATGTATTACATATGCCTAACTACCATCTATCTCGATGTTTGATGACAAGTGGTATAGAAGTTACTTTGAAGGAAACTAGAGGTGGAGAAAACAGAACATCCTATCACTACATGAAATCCTTAACTGATGAGCTGAGACGTATTTGTAAGTGAGGACCAAAAGATTATCGTAACCAGTGGTTCGAGATGTTGAGTAACATGGTTTATAATCAGTCACCAGTGGACAGATAGATTTTGTATTTGTCTTCTTTTAGGTCTTAAAAAATATTTTGTAATTTCTAATATATAAATCAATGCTTTCTTGTTAAATTACATTGTCTATGCTTAATCTTATTTATAACCACTAACGCTGTGACTACTTCTACTACTCTGGAATTCGTTACACATTAATGTCAGGTTCTACTTCTCTAGTCACTAACCAACTAATTGATTATTTTAGGGTATTACTGTCAAAGATAAGAGTACTTACTTACTTACTTACGCCTGTTACTCCCAATGGAGCATAGGCCGCTGACCAGCATTCTCCAACCCACTCTGTCCTGGGCTTCCTTTTCTAGTTCTACCCAGTTCTTGTTCATTATTCTCATGTCTGTCTCCACTTCTCGGCGTAATGTGTTCTTTGGTCTCCCTCTTCTCCTTTGACCTTCAGGATTCCATGTGAGGGCTTGTCTTGTGACGCAATCAGGTGATTTCCTCAAGGTGTACCCAATCCACTTCCAGCGCTTCTTCCTGATTTCTTCCTCTGCTGGAATCTGGTTTGTTCTCTCCCACAGTAACTTGTTGCTGATAGTGTCTGGCCATCGGATCCGAAGTATCTTGCGTAGACAGCTGTTAATAAACACTTGTATCTTCTGGATAATGGCTTTCGTAGTTCTCTACGTCTCTGCCCCATACAGAAGAACTGTCTTGATATTTGTATTGAAAATTCTAACCTTGGTGTTGGTTGACAATTGTTTTGAGATCCAGATGTTTTTCAGCTGTAGGTATGCTGCTCTTGCTTTGCCGATCCGCGCCCTCACATCTGCATCTGATCCACCGTGTTCATCAATGATGCTGCCCAGATATGTAAAGATTTCCACATCCTCCAAAGCTTCTCCGTCAAGTGTAATTGGATTGGTGCATATTGTATTGTATCGGAGAGTCTTGCTTTTCCCTTTGTTTATATTGAGACCTACTGCTGCTGAGGCTGCTGCTACACTGGTCGTTTTCTCCTGCATTTGTTGTTGCGTTTGTGATAGAAGAGCCAGATCATCCGCGAAGTCTAAATCGTCAAGCTGCATCCTGCCTGTCCACTGTATCCCGTGCATTCCTCCAGATGTTGACGTCTTCATGATCCAGTCGATCACCAGGAGAAAGAGAAAGGGTGAGAGTAGGCAACCTTGCCTAACACCGGTCTTTACCTCGAACGAGTCGGTGAGTTGTCCTCCGTGGACGATTTGGCAGTTTAGTCCATCATAGGAGTTCCGTATGATGTTGACTATCTTCTCAGGCACGCCGTAGTGTCGAAGAAGCTTCCATAGTGTCGTCCTGTCCACGCTATCAAATGCCTTCTCGTAGTCGATGAAGTTGATGTACAGTGATGAATTCCATTCGATTGATTGTTCCACAATGATCCGTAGAGTTGCGATTTGATCTGTGCACGATCTATCCTTACGAAATCCAGCTTGTTGATCTCGAAGTTGAGCGTCCACGGAATCCTTCATCCTGTTTAACAATACCCTGTTGAAGACTTTTCCTGGTATTGAGAGGAGAGTGATGCTCCTGTAGTTGTCGCACTTGCTCAGATCGCCTTTCTCTGGTATCTTGATGAGAAGTCCTTCTTTCCAGTCTGTTGGTACATGTTCTTCGTCCCAAATCTTACTGAAGAGGATGTGGAGTATCTTGGCAGTTGCTGTTACATTTGCTTTCAGTGCCTCTGCCGGGATGTTGTCTGGTCCCGCTGCTTTGCCACTCTTGATTTGTCTAATGGCCATGCTGATCTCTTCAATTGTTGGTGGGCCAATATCGATTGGGAGGTCTGTGGGTGCTGCTTCGATGTTGGGTGGGTTCAGTGGAGCTGGTCGATTCAAGAGTTCCTTGAAGTGTTCTACCCACCTGTTTCGTTGTTCTTCAATATCGTTGATTACTTTGCCTTCCTTGTTTTTCACTGGTCTTTCTGGTTGACGGTAATTTCCAGCAAGTTTCTTTGTTGTATCATACAGTTGTCTCATGTTTCCCTCTCTTGCAGCCTTTTCCGCTGTCATCGCTAAATCTTCCACATATTTACGTTTGTCGGTCCTGATGCTCCTCTTCACTTGCTTGTTTGCCTCTGTGTATTCGGCTTGTGCCTTGGCTTTTTCTGCTCTTGTTCGGCTGATATTGATTGCTACCTTCTTGTTCCTCCTTGCTTCAATTTTATCCAGTGTACCAACAGTGATCCATTCCTTGTGATGGTGCTTCTTTTGGCCCAGAACCTCCTGACATATTGAAACGATTGCCTCCTTGATACCTTTCCAGTTGCTCTCTATGGTGGTTCCCTCTCCATTGAGTAGATCATGAAAGGCCTCGAACCTGTTGCTGAGGGCTATGTTGAATTCGTTGAGTTTGTCAGCATCTCGAAGAAAGGCCGTGTTAAACTTTTGTGATGTTGTCCGCGCCATTGTCCAGTGCTTCTTGAGTTTTAGTTTCATCTTGGCGACCAGCAAATGATGATCGGATGCTATATCAGCTCCTCTTCTGGTTCTCACATCCTCCATCGTCCTCCTGAACTTTTTGTTGATGCAGACATGGTCGATTTGATTTTGTGTAGTGTGATCCGGTGAAATCCAAGTGGCTTTGTGTATGTTTTTGTGTGGGAATATGGTGCCACCTATGACCAGTTTATTGAAGGCACATAGGTTTGCAAATCTCTCACCGTTTTCGTTCCTTCCTCCCAGTCCATGTTGTCCCATGACGTCTTCGTATCCAGTGTTGTCCTTTCCAACCTTGGCATTGAAATCTCCCATTAGAATGGTCAGGTCCTTGGTTGGGCACTTCTCGAAGATTGACTGCAGCCTATCGTAGAATTGGTTTTTAGCGTCTTCATCGTAGTCGTTGGTCGGCGCATAGCATTGGATGATGTTCATTGTAATGCCCTCTCTCTTTGTTTTGAAGGAGGCTTTGATGATCCTCGGTCCATGAGATTCCCATCCTATAAGTGCATTTTGTGCTTTTCTAGACAGCATCAGTGCCACTCCTTGTGTATGTGGGGCATTTTCTTCTTCATGACCGGAGTATAACAGAAGTTCCCCTGAAGACAGTCGTTGTTGTCCAACCTGCGTCCAATGTGTTTCACTGATTCCAAGCACTTCCAGGTTGTATTTCCTCATTTCCGCAGAAATTTGGAAGACTCTGCCGGTCTCCCACATTGTCCGGACATTCCATGTACCTATAAAAAATTGTCGCTCTGGTTGTAAGAAGGTGCATCGGCCTCATGACTTCCGAAGGAACTCGGCTTTCATCATGAGACGTCATTTTTCCTTCTACTCCCAGGGCAGAGTTTGAATGGTTTGAATGATTTTTTCTGGTTAGCGTTTTTTTAGCGAGTTGATTTTCTACGGGATGGGGTCGCTAACCCCATGCCCAACCCTCCTCCTTTGTGTGGGCTTGGGACCGGCAGTAGCCCCTGGAGGAGCTACAGGCGGAGTTCAAAGATAAGAGTAAATTATAAAAAAAATATGATTAGAATTACTTACTTCCATTAAAATAAATGCATCCACTTCATCTAATATTACACATAATTGCTTAAAACCAGCTCCGGATGATGACAAAAAAACAACGTTGACTAAATCTTGATTAGCATCTTTATAGTCTAAACAATAATAATAATAATAATGATAATAAGTGGGAATAATATAAATGAAAACAACAAAACAAGGGAAAAGAAAGAAACAAATGGTATAAGGAAATATGAACATTGAACTGATATGAGGATGTAATAGAACATTGTAAGCAAAGATGGATAGTGGCTAGTAGTGGTATCCAGGATGCACATTTCGTCCTATTCGGGATTCGTCAGCTGGATTTACCTGCATCTCAGAGTTGATGTCCACTCTGCGACTCGAACCCAGTACCTTTCCCTTCAAACGCCATCGCGTTATCCAATTGGTCAGTCTCTAATGCTTGTGAATTAAGACTATATAGAGGCAATACACACAGTATGCACATATGCCAATTAGAGACTGACCAGTTTCAGTCCTAACACATCGATGGGAAGATTCAAACAAACAATACAAATGAATGTAATAGAACAGTTTGAACGTTGGGTTATTCATTACAAATAATATCCATAAAAGATTGTGTAACTTTTTCAGCAATTAGAGAAACTGGTGATCCCATAGCCACATCTGTTTATCTGTATAAGTCTCCTTGAAAACTAAAAAAATGTGAGACGTAAGCATAGATCTACAGTTTTAGTAATATCTGAGGAACTTAATGAGTATCGTTGGTTTAGTTCAGTTTCAGAATTTAAGAGATTATATACAATATCTAAAGTCTTCCTAACAGAAACATTGGTAAACAAAGAGTGAATATAAAAACTTAACATCAGTTCATTTTCTACCATGTGAATAGTAATGATGATGTTGAATTCACTAGAATTTTTTATCCCTAACTTTATTTTGCTTTCATATTACTTACTTACTTACGCCTGTTACTCCCAATCCAGTATAGGCCGCCGACCAGCATTCTCCAACCCACTCTGTCCTCTCCATTCCTTTCTAGTTCTATCCAATTTTTGTCCATTCTTCTCATGTCTGTCTCCACTTCTCGGTGTAATGTGTTCTTCGTTCTTCCTCTTCTCCTTTGGCCTTGAGGATTCCATGTGAGGGCTTGTCTTGTGACGCAATCAGGTGATTTCCTCAAAGTGTGCCCAATCCACTTCCAGCGCTTCTTCCTGATTTCTTCCTCCACTGGATGGAATCTGGTTTGTTCTCTCCCACAGTAACTTGTTGCTGATGCTGATAGTGTCTGGACAACAGATCCGAAGTATCTTGCGTAGACAACTGTTAATAAACACCTGTATCTTCTGGATTATGGCTTTCGTAGTTCTCTACGTCTCTGCCCCATACGGTAGAACTGTCTTGATATTTGTATTAAAAATTCTGATCTTGGTGTTGGTTGACAATTGTTTTGAGATCCAGATGTTTTTCAGTTGTAAATATGCTGCTCTTGCCTTGCCGATCCGCGCCCTCACATCTGCATCTGATCCACCGTGTTCATCAATAATGCTGCCCACTTACGTAAATGTTTCCACATCCTCCAAAGCTTCTCCGTCAAGTGTAGTTTCATTGGTGTATGTTGTTGCTTTCATAAGGTTTAAGAATATTAGCTAGGTATTTAAAAAGATTGAACGTAGGTGGATTTATACAATCAACCACTGGTCATAATGGGATATCTGTCTTATAAATTTTTGGTAGCCTATAAAATCTACAAGGGCTACAGTTTTTTTTGGTTATGGAGAGAACCATAGAGAAGGTCCTAGTTTACATTTTAGAGTCTGTAGCATCAGAGGTGATATGTAGTCAATGGAATTTTCGCTCTTACCAGAAATCCAATCACACATACATACAACCGTTATCTTAATACGTCTCTATACACCAGATGTCTCATACCCACTTTAGGAAATTCTTACTTTTAATATTTTTAATATGATAAGATGACCTGTTTAGCATATAATGGACTGGAGAACCATGTACCTAGATATATTCGATAATTTTAATGTTTGATGATATTTCCATGAAAATGCTTGAACCAATTTGCTTCACTGTCATACATTAACTCAGTGCCCAACTCCTATGAAACTATTCGTTCAAATTTAGCCATAAGTTCTTATAGATGATGAAGCAATTAAAGACCAACTATTATCATTGTTTCATCCATTTAAAATGAATCTCATATTGATCATCTGATTCCTAAATGTAAAAGCAATTCGAAATATGATACATACATGTAAGTGTCCACATGATATTCATGATTAACATAATCATCATTATGAATATTTTAATTTAAGTTAATTAAAGATATATATTCATTTATTATCTTATCTATATTGAGTTAGATAAGTAAATCAGCTGATATAGATATTTAACATGTATCCATTCAAATGTAAGTTAGAGGATATTCACATCTTTCTGTACTGAATAATTTACAATTGACTTGATACATTGAGTTCTCATCGATGTGTTAGGACTGAAACTGGTCAGTCTCTAATTGGCATATGTGCATACTGTGTGTATTGCCTCGATATTGCCTTAATTCACAAGCATTGTAAGCAACGATGGATAGTGACTAGCATTGGAATCCAGGATGGGAAGATTCAAACAAACAATACGAAATGAATTTAAACTTCACCCCATTGCACAAGCAAGTGGCTATCAGGACTCAGTGGCCGAGTGAATAGTGCGATGGCGTTTGAAGCGAAAGGTACTGGGTTCGAGTCCCAGAGTGAACATCGACTCTGAGATGCAGGTATATTCAGCTGAGAAGTCCCAAGTAGGACGAAACGCGCGTCGTGGATTCCACTGCTAGTCACCATCCATCTTTGCTTACAACACAATACTGTTTACTTGAATTGATCATTTATGTGAAAATGTTTAGAAAATCTGAGATTCTATTTCATAATTAACTTGTTCAATATAAGATTTGAATGAGTTTAGTTTTATTCCATGTACAGTGGTCAATGTACAATGTTCATGAGTAATAATTTAAGAAGAGACAATAATTTAGTGTTTTATAGTTTCTAATTTTATTTTAGCTGACACCAATTCATTATGACCATTGTTATCAGAATAGGGGTTTGTGGAGATTGTAGTAATTCTAATAGTTGGATTCATGAATCGATCTGAACTAAACCACCAGTAAAAACCTGCAACTACTGGACGGCCGTTTCGTCCCAGTATGGGACTCCTCAGTTGTGCACACCCACGATCCCGTAAGTGAGACTCGAAGCCATAACCTTCGGTCTCGTACGATAACGTTTAACCTTTAGACCACTGAGTCATTAATTTCAATCTAAACATTTTGATGGAGTTTTGTTCTTTGAGCTGGATGGCTGGTCGTGGAGCTTCCATCGTCCTTCCGAACGACATCATCAGCATAAACTTCAGGCGCTGATGATGTCTTTCAGAAGAATGATAAAAGTTCCACGACCAAACCATCCAGCTCAGAGAACAAAAACTCCATCAAAATCACCCACCTGAGCTTCAAATCTTCTCCACCATCTAAACATTTATTTATCTTCTTACTACTGAGCTGTTTTATTGAGAAAACTATCTGTTTCAATAATGGATCGTCTTGATGATAAAACGTTTTCTTTTACTTGAACGAAATAACATATAACATAATTCCTAAAAATGACCTACGAGCTACAGAAACATGAATAATTTTTCAGATACAAATAATGAGGACAATTTTCGATAGAAGAGTTTTTATTTTTAGAATTGATTTAAATATTAATTATTTTCGAGTTTTCTATACCCTTTACCCCCCCCCCCACCCGCCTCAAAAAAAGGTAAATTGACTTAATGAATTGATAAAGGCAAATGAAAAAAAAAACCCATGAACTTTTCACTAGATATTTGTTTAATCCTTAATTCGAATTGTATTTTATTAAACATAATATCATTATTATTAGTCAATAAGATAAATGATTAGAAGATTATTAGAAACATGAGTATTTATATATGATCAATGGATCTTATATGCTGTAATTTATCAATGTTATATTATGTTTACATTATCAACAATAAATGAATCTGTAGATTGTATTCATCAAAATCTAAATATCTCACTGAATGTGCTGATTTCATGAAAACATTTAGCCATTGACCACAAACTGGCATTTCTCGATTGTATGGTTGAACGTAGATATAATAATAGGAATTTAAAACTAAATGTTTTCATGAAATCAACACATTCAGAGAGATGTTTAGATTTTGATTCGGCTCATGCATTATGTACCTAAATCACGGCTGTTAAAAATTTGATTAACAGAAGTCTTAAGCTTGTTACAGATAAGAAAGACCAACAATCTGAATTGAATAAGATTTTGTTTACACTTAGAGATAACAACTACCCAAAGGAGTTTTTAAAGAAGATTATTAGAAATGAAAGAAAAGCTAAACTAGAATGTGTGCAGAAAGATTGGAAGTCTACTGTAGTCATCCCATACCGTAGTGAAACATCGGAAGAAATCAAGCGGATTCTAAACAAGCATGATATAAGAGTGTATTTTCGGACATGTGATACTATAAGATCGTCATTGGTGAAAGTTAAGGATAGGTTGTCAAAGGAAGAACAACAAAATATTGTCTATGAGATCCATTGTCATGATTGTAATGCAGCTTAAGTGGGAGAAACATCCAGACAATTGAATGTAAGGTTGAAGGAACACAAACAGTGTTTAAAAAATGTTCCAACAACTTCGGTTGACATAAGGAAACTTGAGAATAAATCTGCAATAGCGTTACATGCATTAGAAACAGGACGCAGGATTAATTTTGAAGGGGCCGAAATACTTCAGAAAGGTTTCAACACTCATAAAGAAAGATTGACAGCAGAAGCGCTGATTATATATGGGCGAATAAGAACAGCCTAAACAGAAAGGATGGTATTCAGGTAGCTACCATTTGGCAAATATTCATCAACAAGTAATTTGACCTTTTCTTCCTTTATTCAACCTGTTTATTTAATTCACATGAATCGTTATTCTGACTGAAATCAATATGAGTTATGTTTAGCATTACAATTATGTACTTGATGATTCTCATTTTGTTTGCAATTTCAATGAATCAGAAACAATTTTTCAACCTTCATTTTTGCACTTTTATTCTTATTTTTAATTCACATAGAAACATATCAACACTGAATATCATTCATTAATAACTCATCTTACACATACATACATACACACACACACACACAATTCATCCAGTCTCCTTCAATTCACATCGTTGAATTTTTCACTTCATTCTCATTCAACTGACTCATATTATCCTGTTTACAAAAATTCGACATCCAAATATGATTGGATTAAAAAGTATTAGAGATTTTGATGATATGATAGTTAAAGAAAAACATTATATATTTCTTTTGATGATTTTGATTTTGATTATTTCCCTGAAAAAGTCCAGACAAGTTAGCTGGACGAAACGTTGGAATTATTTATATTTCAATCGCTAAGACTATTTCAAATATAATTTTTTCACATATAATGAATTCTCTATACTCGGAGCCTAATTTTTGTCAAACTATTAGTTCTAACCTTGACGAATATTCGTATAAATTTAAATAAATTAATCAATAATATTAAGTATAAAAACTTCGCCTGTAGCTCCTCCGTGGGGCTACTCCCGCCCTCAACCCTGGATAAAAGAGGAGGGTTTGGCATAGGGTTATCGATCCCATCCTGTAGAAAAAAACGCTAACCAGAAAAAAAATTTAAGTAATAAACTTACTATGAAATAAATTAGTTAAACGACTAAATTCTACAGAACTACAAGCAAGTTTTAATATTGGTTTTTCTTCATTATATACTTGATCTGGACATAGAATATCAAAAAAATGATCTGGAAAATGTAGATATTTCGGTATGTTTAAATTGTCTAAATGATTTAATAAAGTTCTAGTAGAACAATTATTTGAAGATCTAGTAATAGATGAAGAATCCGTGGAATCAATAAAATTGAAACCCCAAAATATTCGTCCATAATTATAGAATGAACTAAATCAAAAAAATTAGAGAGAGAGTGAAAAAGATGAAAAATTAAAGTGAATTTAAGTAATATTATATACATTGAGATCAATTAAATAGTGTCTTAAAACGATCAATTTTGATTTGATCCTAAGTTGAATAAATTCATTTAGTATTGATTGTTTGAATCTTCCCATCGATGTGTTAGGACTGCAACTGGTCAGTCTCTAATTGGCATATGTGCATACTGTGTGTATTGCCTCGATATAGTCTTAATTCACAAGCATGGTAAGTAAACATGAATAGTGGCTAGTAGTGGAATCCAGTTTGACGCGAGTTTCGTCCTATTTGGGACTGGTCAGCTGGATGTACCTGCATTTGAATAGTTTACGAAGTTGTCTGTTACAAAATAAGTTAAATGAAATCCGACTCATTGGTATAAAAGTAACATGTTCACTGAAAATAACCTTAAAGTTTTGAGTATTGTGCCCATAATTTTAAAAAGTTCAGAATGGAAATTATATTTAAATCAAGTTAATTCTAAGAAATCATTACTGCAAGAACTAATGGCGACAATACAACTTATGGACGACCTTTGAACGAATCTTAAGTGACTTTGAGAAATGTTAGCCAATCAGTGAACAGTCAGTATAGAGTAAAAATATATTATACAAAACCAAAGAATTAAAGTGGATACACTTCTTCTATATGGTCCAAAGGCTTGTCAAGGTTAGAAAAAGGTTCATAGGTTCCAAAATCGTAATTCATAAGTAGAGAAACTCATCCATTATGGCTCCATAATAGTTGGTCTCTGGAGCCATGATAAAGTCACAGAAACCCTCTCAGCCTCGACCACATAGCTTCATTATTGTTTGTGTGTACTCCGGTTGTGTAAGTTTACCATTTTTATTATAGATATGTCCCTACAATACTCATGCTACTGCACAGCTGAAGCTTCAGTAACATCTGCGGTTATTGCAGCCAATGTTACTGGTACTTTTATTATACAGTTTGAGGCAATTATTATAACATGCCTTAGTCTCAATCTGGATCGAGCGATAAGGGTTCCTATTCTAGCAAACGTCTTCCCTCAACATATATTACATCGACGGACAACATCACGGTAGTCTGCGTAAGGTCTACAAGTCATCTAATACTCGTAATTACAAATACAGCAACTTTTTAGTAAATATCATTACCAAGTTTTGATTTGATAATTTTGAATAAATTGAGCATTGGGTGGATTGTTATAAATAAATAATATATTTGTAATATCCCAATGAGTAGAAAAATTAGATTTTCTGACGTTTCGTGACTCAGTGTAAGCCACTTCTTCAGAGAATAAATAACCAAATTAACAATAATCCAAGTTTAAATAGTACAACGGAACAATCCAAGAATAATTAGGTGATCAATCAAAAACAGGTCTGAATAAATCAATGTCATGTCATTTCATTGCGGTCAACCAGTCTAATATTATTTACAATTTCACACCATTACATTACAAATTAACTTTATCCTTTGTCATTACAAAGGTCACACATTTTTCATCATTTACAGTGGACACATACAAACAAAAATTACATACATGTCACTTATGAATCACCTTTACAACTTTTTAGTAGTTTCATTTAATTTAGCCTCTGAATTGTCAAGTCTTCTCTAAAATTCTCTGTGAACCGACCGTACATGAGCATCAGGTACTCAAATAGGCGCCATGACCTTGAAATCCCTCAAACGCTTCTGATTGACTCGTCCATAAATTATAGTCTCACCGAACTAACTAATTGACAACTAATAATGTTTGTAAATGCTATGTTACGTGATCGGAGTTATTCGACACAGTTTTCGTGCTAATCAGCAGTCGCCAGCAAAGTATACCTGCAATCTTCAGGAAGATGATGCCTATTGTGAGGCTCGAACTCACGTCACTTACTTTTAAAATTTGAGACGTTATCACTCAAGTATTCTAACGGTGACTGATTTCCTGAATGTTATCTGCTGACTATCTTCAAACAATTAATAAACGGAGATAATTTCTAGTTGTTGACATAGGAACTAACCGACTCAAAAATAATAGTATGCTAATGAACAAAGTCTTCATAAACGTTAAATAACAGTTATATTAAAAAAAAGGGAAGACATATCATTACACATATTACCAATCATTAACAAATAAAGAGAATACATTACCAATCATTTGAACTCATTCATTATTTAAGGTCAGTGAGTAAAATAGTATCATCAATAGACTACTAGAGTTATTGGTGATAAATCTGATTACAAAATGAAATTTATTTTAGGATAATTATTATTAAAATCATTTTACATATCATACTAGAACAAAGTAGCTATGAAGTTTTAATTAGTAGCTGTGGATGAAACAAAGAAATTGTGAGGATGGTCCACAGGTGAAGTCAAGGAAGCTCTAAGAAGCCCAGAAGGAGCCGGACATATTCCGTCCAATCAGCCTTGGGAAGAATATTCTAGAATCACTACGTGTAGCTTCCCTATTGGACAATGCTGATAACCCCCTGTGTGCTATAATGATGATTTCGTTTCTATTAAAAACTATAAATACCTGACAATTGTGTGCCATAATCGACACTGTTTGGAATAACATTCCTTCTACTTGTCTTCTGTCTTATGATTTGTGACTTGGGAGGGTTCTAGCGTTCGAGTGCTCAAGTATTATGCGATAGACTAAGAAATCTAAGTTCGCAATATAACAGAAATGAACTACAATTAAAGTACAGTATACAATCTATTAGTATAAGGATTTCCGTAGTTGTTCAATTCGAGTTAAAGGTATTCAGTGACCATACGTGATTGAATACTAGCTGTTGATGAGGATAATATACTGGTAGAGTTAAAATTCATTGATGTGTAGTTGAGACAATATGGGGAAAGTTATCTAATTATATCTGAAAGAGTTACCATTTCCCCGTAGTTGATATGAAAGACCTTACTTGTTTAGACGTTATTGGTATACGTGCATCCTGAAAATCAATATTAAAGTACACACACATCCAGCTGATGAATCTCGAACAGGATTAAAGGAGCCTACTAGATTTCACTGCTACCCATGATCCATCTGTTTCATTTAAATTATATCATAATCGATTTATCAGTGTGATATATATATATATATATATATATATACCTGCATCTCAGAGTTGATGTTCACTCTGGGACTCGAACCCAGTACCTTTCGCTTCAAACGCCATCGCATCCCATTGCACAAGCAAGTGGCTATCAGGACTCAGTAGCTGAGTGAATAACGCGATGGCGTTTGAAGCGAACAGTACTGGGTTCAAGTCCCAGTCAACCAGTCAGTCAGCTACAACGTAGGACCAGGCACATTTATGCATCGGTCCAAGTTGTCATACCTCATTAGCACAAGATGAATACCGGATTCATAGAAGTAGTTAATTTAGTGGTGGTAGTATATAAAAAAAAGATTGTATATGAGAATATAGAACAGTAAGAAAGGCAGATATGAAGCAATTATAATCTCAAGGTTTAAGGGAAGATAAATAGTATATACACATACGCCATTGTGATTGAACCTGAGCCATGTCACACAGAGTCTCCAACCTTTGGTTACGATAGTCATGCAGACCCCAACCAAGTAGTCTGTATCTACCAACATGGTTCAGACTAGAAGTTAGTGACTTCAAGCACTGATGCCACGTTTTGGTTTGGCTACCTCTAACTCTCTTCCAACCATCCCCAATACTAGTCAGCATAGGGCGTCGTAGGAATCGGTGTTCAGGCATACGTAACACATGGCCCAACCATCTCAGTCGATGAAGATTCATCACCTCATCAACTAATTTACAATCATTCCCTAATACCCTGTGTGTAACCTCACTATTACTTACCCGGTGATCCCAATCGAGTCCCACCGCTAGCCACTATCCATCTTTGTTGCAACAAATTTCTATCTAATCTATACCCAATTGGCTTAAAATTGATTACTGCAACCAATAATTTAATAATCATGAATAAATCAAATAGTAACACATAATAATCATTATGATAAATCTTACTTTATTCCATCATTTAACGTATCATTATTATTATTATTATTGAGATAAAATGGTTGATTGATAACACCAATTAATGGTAAACCCGTAGAACAATCAAATAAACCTAATAAAATGGTAACATTGATTAGGCTACCATGATAGAAACGAATGAGACTAGTTGGATTTTCAAAAAAATTATGAATTTGATTCACATTTTCTGCTTCTGTACCAGATAAGATAGTAGATGAAGTATTAGGTGGGTTAAAATGAAATTTATCAAATTGACCTTGAGCATAATCAGCTGTTGAGTCTATAAAAAATGGGAAAAAGTATAATAATAAAAAACAATAAGAACAATAATGGGGGCGGATTTGCATATATATAGCAAATAATTCTCTTTGAACATAGTACACAACAATACTGTCATGCACTGACCAATCGCCTTTGGCAAATCAGGCAACAAGAAAGTTATGAGAACACCATCAGGGTATACGATAGGCTAAGCAATAAAAAGATATCAATGAATGTACTGTTGTATTCTATTTATTAAAGTTAGTTAGTTTCATCAACTGTATTGAAAAAGTTGAAATATGAACTCTGATTAGATTTATGAATGGAAAAAGTTATAATGAAGACAAATCAATAGAATATTGCAAAAAAAATCGTTGGAATACTTCTAAGATGCACAAAGTTTGAGCCACCGTTCACTACTTGTCTTCAGTGAGTTGATATTTCACAACAGACCTGGTTGAACTCCACTGGTCACTGCTTCCCACTAGAACTCAAGGAAATATCTCTTGAAGTCAGTTACTAGTGAGCATATGATTATAATCAGAAGGGGTTGAGGTTAGACATTAACACCGTTGGATTCCGGCCGGATCAGTGGTTTATCGGTTAAGTGCTATGACGCGAGACTAGTAGGTCCTGGTTTCGAATCTCGTGAGGCGAGGTCGTGGATGCGCACTGCTGAGGAGTCCCACAATAGGACGAAACAGCCGTCCAGTGCTTCCAGGCTTTCCATGGTTGTGTAGCTTCAATTGACTCATGATTTCAAATATGAAAATAATGAAATCTCCACAAAACCCCTTCTGACTTCTAAGATTTATTGACCCATCTGTCGGATTTAAGCTTAATATTCTAATATGAATCTTTTTTAGTATTACTGTTAGGAGATGAGTGACGAATAGCTTCTTTTTTTCTAAGCCATCCATCGTTTGTTATTCATTCATCTTTTAAATTATACTTCAAATAAAATATGTATTCTGTCAAGGAAAGGTTCATTTAAGAAAAATTGAATACAAAGTATGGCACATAATTTTGATCAGAAGGGGTTTTATTGTGGATATTTCACTATTTTCATGGTTGAAATCATGAGTCAATTGAAGCTAGACCACCATGGAAAACCTGGAAGCACTGGACGGCCGTTTCGTCCTATTATGGGTATCGAATATGAACTATCGTGTTATTAAACTTCCAGACTAAATATCTATCAGTATTTGTTAGCGTCATTACATTCGTCGGGGATTACTTCAGTATAGTCAATGTCACAAGTTATTTGATTACTGTTATTGAGAAAAGATGGATTATGGGTATAAGTGAAATATGGAATGAACATTTTATTCTTAATTCCACTGTTGATCGGAATTCATTTATCGTAAATAAAGTTTATGATTACAATTGATTGATCACTGGGTGGTGATCAATGTCATGTGTACTAAGTCCTTCTTAGTGCTGATCTAATGCTATCGATCAAGTTGCAATGTGGCCACTAGTCTAGGTAGCTCGACACTGAGTGCACTATGTTGAGATAAGATTAAATAAATGTTGTTCCGTAAATTTCTTCAATGAATGTATTTCCGTGATGTATTTCATCTACTCTACTCCATTTATCGACGTCTAGACATCTGAGTTCATTCTTTTTTTCACGTTTTATAAAAAAAATCGATTCTTAAATATGTACCGTTGTAAAGTTTTAGTAGATAAGACATATGATTTTTTTATGAACGGTAGAGTAAGAATAGACGTATTGACTGCTCGTTAAGTAGAAGCGTGCATGGAAAGAGCTCCTTTGTTTGCCAATACACACCATTCTAGTTACCCTTTCATCCGCTAGATGTTTTATAAGCAGAGAAAAAAGATATCTGATGATATCATAAAGGAGTTGAAGTTTAATAATAACTCTGACAGAGATCGGTTATACAGGAATTTTTTAAGAGAAGCATATTTATCTGGGGAAAATAAGCTGGGGATAATGACCACTCAAAGGAAACCTCTATTCTTAAAACTAAAATTCAACGGGGATGTGGCTAGCGATTTCCTGTATGATAGATTAACGAGGGAAGCTAATAGGACATTCTACGCAGCCAACCTTGCGTTGACATTTTCATGTAGACCAGTGATATCTAATCAAACGAAGGGTAAGTTACCTAAGTTTGCCTTTTCACTGTGAATCCACAAATTCAGCTTGTTCCTAGGGAGGTAAATATATTAGGCATACCACTACACGACTTAACTAACAAATAAGTGAACACCTCCCAGCTTGGTTTGGAAAGAGTCAGATAAAAAAGATACACAGCTCTATCTCGGCACACCTAATTGACAGTAGTTATATGGTAGATAAAAGTGAACTGTTTCGTGTGTTCTATCGTATACCTTCATCATTACCCAATGGATTTTGATTCTATCTCCTACATACAACAGAAGCTATAGAGATCAGAACCTAAAACCCTAATTTATGTGTTCAGAAAAAAATTCATGACTAACCTATCGCTTCCTGGGTCGGATACGACTTAATAAACGGTTTTATTGATTTTTTCATATCCCATATTTGTTTGTCATTGTTTACCTCTTTTCGCTTATATTATTCGCTATCTATTTATTTACTCATTTTTTATAATGTAATTTTAACGTTTTATGATTATTGTTATAAGTTTGTTTATTCAAGTTTGACCTACATTCTATATTGAGTTGTTGCCTAGAAATGTTGTTATGTTGTTATTCTTATTGTTATAATTATTTTCATAGTTGAAATCATGAGTCAATTGAAGCTACACAACCATGGAAAATCTGGAAGCACTGGACGGCCATTTCGTCCTATTATGGGACTCCTCAGCAGTGCGCATCCGCAATCCCGCACTTGCGAGATTCGAAACCCAGGACCTACCAGTCTCGTGCCAGAGCCCTTAACCGATAGACCACTGATCCGGCCGGAATCCAACGGTGTTAATGTCTAACTCCAACTGATTAACGAAGCTGAGCAACCGTTCACCAATTGTCTTCAGTGAGTTCCTATCTCACAACAGACGTGGTTTATTATTATTATTATTATCATTCTTATTATCATTATTATTATTATTATTATCATTATTAGCTTTATTCAACATTATATTTTTGGTAAAATATAGAATTCTCAGCACAAAGTACTTCAACAAGTTTCCGTTTCTTACTTCTTCGTCCTTCCTAACGATAAATATTGAGTGATCGCCAGTTAGAACTTAGCAGCCCAGTCAATCGACATCTGGATAATGTACATTCTTCTCGCTGCATATTGCCAGCAACCACGATATCTCTGATTAAGCCTTCAGTAACCTTTACAGCGAAAGGTCTAACACTTTTCAGAAACGCACCTGAATAAGTTGTGCAATTAATAGGCATAATGATGTATTAAAACAAACAAAATTAGATAACTTGTTGAAATATCTAGATAACAGGAACTGGTAGCTCAGATATTTAAACAGGCCGCCAATGTTTGAACTCCACTGGTTACTGCTTCTCACTAGAACTCCTGGATGTACTTCTCGAAGTCAGTCACTAGTGAGCATATGATTATATCAATTATCAGAAGGGGTTTTGTGGAGATTTAGTATTTTCATAGTTGGATGCCGGCCGGATCAGTGATCTATCGGTTAAGGGCTCTGGCTTGAGATCGGTAGGTCCTGGGTTCGAATCTCGCAAGTGCGGGATCGTGGATGCGCACTGCCGAGGAGTCCCATAATAGGACGAAACGGCCGTCCAGTGCTTCCAGATTTTCCATGGTTGTGTAGCTTCAATCGACTCACGCTTTCAACTATGAAAATACTAAATCTCCACAAAACCCCTTCTGATAATATTAATATAATTGTTTTGCTAATAAACAACCCAGCTACTCCTATTGCTTAGTATTCTTATACAATGACACTCGACAAGACCCCAAAATCAGAACACGTTAAACAGGAACGACATTTTATTCAAAATAACAAGGGTAGGTGAACAACAATCAATCGCTAGAAAAACGTTCATATATTTATAGTATATTCATAAGAATCTTCTAGATGCTTGTCCAATAATCTGCCAGAGCTAATTGGTTAAGAGTTAGTCAATCAGTGTGCGCCGTCACGATCATGCACATAATGTGTCTTAATCCGGTTTATTTCCCACTAACACTTATCATTACTACTAGTACATCTATCTTCTTGTTATCAATTTGTATTGTTTACCTTTAAATTTTAGTTATCCAATCTATTTCATTGTGATCATTGATACATAAATTGTCTTGATTGGTTGAATACTTTTATAAAAACATTCATGTATATAGGAATAAAGTTGAATGACAATCTAATTGAAAACAGTCTAATTTTCACAGTGGGAATCATTGACATTTAAAGAATATTGTGTTTCATTATATGAATATTAAGGTTATTTTTCAATTGGAGAGAGAGTAATCATTAAGATATTTATCAGTACGAATGAATATTGATACTGAATAAACCTTCATTACAGAGAGTGTTGTCGTACTGTGGTGTAGTCTACTTATATCCTCATAAGTAGTATATGATGATGGTCAGACATAGAATGTATTTTGGCAGAAGATTGACAAGAAAAGAACTGAAATGAAGCCCAATTGGTATGAAAGTGCATAAACAATGAAATCAGAGAAGATGGATTGATATTTACAAAAGAAACAATGAAGATTGAGACAATTGATTGTTATTTCGAAACTTAACTGTTTACTGTATGGTTATCAGAATTTAGTGAGATAGTCTGTAATTTGTGCTTAAATACATTCGATTGTCCCCACTTGTGTTCTTGTTCACTACAGTACTATGAATGATTATTCTTACTCAACATATGTACAAGTCATTAACGTAATGATTACGATGATAGATGCTCAAAATATTGGTCACTGATCAAAAATTGTATTTACTCAAGTTAGTTTAGGCAACTGAACACTGTTATATACCTTCAGATCTTAAAAAAATTATCATTTAAAGCTTACTACTTTATACTATATTTTGTTGAAATTCGAGTTTAGTGTATTCCATCAAATCATTAGCCAAGCTCTCAAAGACATATTTTTTATTTATAATATTGATAGCAAAAGAATCTATGATAGAAATCTCATCCTACCTGACCTCTATAGACAATAACACAGTTGGATGCCGGCTCAGTGGTCTATTGGTTAAGTGCTATGGCGCGAGACCGGTAGGTCCTGGGTTCGAATCCCGCGAGGCGGGATCGTGGATGAGCATTGCTGAGGAGTCCCACAATAGGACGAAACGGTCGTCCAGTGCTTCCAGGTTTTCCATGGTGTTCTAGCTCCAATTGACTAATGATCTTAACTATATAAAATTACTTCAATCTCCACAAAACCCCCTTGTGATAATAATTTCTATAACCTTGATATTATCTTTATCCTAGTCCATTTTTTATGTTTCTAATGAAAAGAGAGGCAATATTTTTGAACTACAAAAACCTTTGATCTATAGCAATTAACAGTTGATTAACTATTCGTTAGAGTAAAAGCAATAAGTTGATTAGTGGATTAAAATGATGGTACATATTATTTCGATATATCTATCATCATCATCATCATCCAAATCATCCAAATCATCATCATCATCATGTGCTTACAACCTGCAATGTTTCAAAGTAAAAATAATGACTGAACACTAAAGCACTTAGATAGATGAAGTAGGTTCAAAGTATCAATATGATGTAGCAAGAATCCAAGTAATTTTCCTATATTATTTTCCCTTTATACGTTTATTTGGATCAAGAAAATCAAGATTTGTAGAATGAAATGGATTTATCACACTGGTTCATGGAATCTTATCAGCGGGTTGTAAATAGCCTGAAGTAATATTCACAATAAAGATCTGACGGAATTTAGTTAATGAAATAGTGATGGATGTTCAAAACAATAATAAGAGGAAGAAGACATAAAAGTATGGTGAAGATTGACGTATACTGAAGAAGAAAATTACTAGTCATACAAAATAAAGGAGATGAGGTTATGATTACTAGTAGTCACAGTGACTGACTACATAAATAATTGATATTTAGTTTATTTTAGTTCAGATGATATTAGATAGTTCAAAGTAAGTGACAAAACCCTGTATGACCTAGGTTTCGTGTTATCTGGCATTTGTCAGCAAGGTGTAGCCGGAGTCAGTGGGGAACTGATGCTCTATATGGGGGATTGAATTCATATATTCAGCTTGATACTCTGACACGTTACCATAGTGGTACTTGGGTTACTCTAATTCTTTATTTCTTTCGGATTTTTGTAGATCATGATAATATGAGTCGATATTAACATCGAACCAAGTTCATTGATAACTTTTGATGTCCACATATTATAGACTGTAAACAGATGATAAGAAACATGATAAAGTGAAACAAACCGTTATAGTTTTCTACCTATCGAACCGTTATTATTTCCCTTTTCAAGTTAGTAACACGAAGATGTGTTTATTCAACAAATAAGTTTTGTAAAATGCGCAATTTAAAAATCCCGGAGAAATAAACATAAACAATACTAAACTATTTAGAATGTTTGGTATTTGGATAGCTGTAGAATTCAAGACACACATCTCACCTTATTTTGGACTTGGCCTAAAGTACCTACACCCCAGCATTAATGTTTGCGCCCTCAAATGCCCTGGTACGGCCGAGAGTGGGGAGAGTCCGTTCTCCCTCTCCAAATGCTCTCACATGGCCACGCGTATATAGCCTCTGCCAGGGAAGTCCTAATCATTGCCTTCTCGTGGCATTATTGTTATTTACGAAATTGAGAGGACGAAAAGCGAATGTCCGGCGCTTTACCAGGGTTGGTGGACACGGATTCTCCACCTAGGGGAGTTGGAAAACACTGTCTCCAAACCAATGGTGCACATGGGCTGACTCCAGGATCCTGAAGGAACAAATGGCATATGAACAAATCGTTGGTGACCGGCTACCATGGGACTGTATCTCCTCACGATACTCTACTGCCTTGTGGGTCAAACCTTTTTGCCAAAGGCTCTGGGTGTGGTCCCCTAAGAAAACCACCTGTTTCAGTTTAGGCACCTGGGCAGTACCACAGCGCTCACACAAATCAAATGAGATTTGTGTGGCACATATATACCCGGTGCTCCTTTGTACCAATATTTATATGTTCAAATAGATAAATTAATTAATTAATGTTTGCAAACTCTTACTAAAAGTGGACTTTTCATGAAAACTTTATAGAAACAGTAAAGTAATTGTAATCACACATACCTATTGGATCAATCCATACACCAAATGCTTCAATATCACAATATTTTGTATCAGTTATTTTCAATAGTGAATTACAACTGGAGATCAAATTTTCCCAAATATTATGCACTGGAAATTGTGTTTGAAATGATTCTAGCGGTTGAAAACAAATTTCACTTAATTGATTTGCAAAATCTAAATCGTTGCCTAAAACATCAACTGAAAGGTTTAAGAGAAAAAAAAGAATACAATTATGGTCATAAATTTTGGTAAACATTGTTATGTATATGATGTAAATAACCATTAACAGTGACTAGCGTAAATTCATTTAGTATTGTTCGACTAATTCATCGCTCCGATGCGTCAAGACAAAATCATGGAAACAACCGTGACACAACTCGAAATATTACTATTCAGCAGCATACAACAAACAATACAAAACATTTGGATGGACAGTGGTATAATTAGACTAACTTTCTTGAATGTATTGTATTGTTTGAAACTCACTACACTTACTTTCGTTAGCCGGGACATTTTGCTTATTA
>NW_017386009.1:356230-442144 GCF_000237925.1 Schistosoma mansoni | reverse complement strand
GATTCAAACAAACAATACTAAATGAATTTAAACTTCACCCCATCGCACAAGCAAGTGGCTATCAGGACTCAATGGCCGAGTGGATAAAGCGATGGCGTTTGAAGCGAAAGGTACTGGGTTCGAGTCCCAGAGTGAACATCAACTCTGAGATGCAGGTACATCCAGCTGACGAGTCCCAAACAGGACGAAACGCGCATCCTGGATTCCACTGCCAGCCACTATCCATCTCTCCTTACCGGTGACTAGCATGTTTATGTAACTACGATTTTCAAAGTGATGAATCTAGTAGAGAGTTAAATTTAAGGATTATGCAGAAAAGACACCCAATAAACATATAATATAGAAAAATTGAAAGTTTGAAAGTCAATTATTCTGTCCTTAGAGGGGTCACCGATAGGTACCTCTGTGAAGAACCATTCTGCAACAAAATAGCCATCTCTTTTCCTTTTGTTTTGAATCATCTAAAGCTGAAGTCACTCTAAGATATAAACTGGTTAGAAATTCAATAGCTTGTACAAACGTGACATTCTAAAGATAAAATCTAAGTTCGGAATTCAGACGAAAAAAATATGAATCTAATATCAAGTGATGTCTACCAGTAAAGGCTTTTATTTGGAAGTAGACACGGTGAGAACAGGTAAAAACTGCATAAAACTAGCAAACTACTACTCTGTTGATGAACAGCTGAGTTAGATCTTATTTACTTACTTACTTACTTACGCCTGTTACCCCTTGTGTAGGAGCATAGGCCGCTCACCAGCATTGAGTTAAATCTAAACAATAATTATTCTGCTACTGTACTTTAGTTTGTTTTATAGCATAATCTAAATGGTGTTTGACTTACCAAAGAATTTTGGCGTTCAGCTACTTGAGTGATTACTAAAACGAGGGCAGGTCAGTATTTAAAATGCTATCATCGAAAATTTATTGATGTGTAGCATCTGTTTTGTATGCGTGCTCTTCAGTAATTACAATGCATACACGAAAAAATGTTTTCCCATTTCATGACATTTATATAAATGTAACGAAAAGAGCCACGCTCTTACCTAAAAGATCAGAGAGATTTTCTTTCGAGGATAGTTGAATTGTAACTGTTTTACCGGAACTGCCAGAGAAACGATTATTTTCTTCACCAAAAACTGAATCATTGAATCCAGGAAACTGAAAGTTTTAAAGTCAATATTTTGATACTACTTGAAAATCCAATCAAATTTTTTTGTAAGATTAATGTATAATGTTACAACGTCCAATAAACATAAAAATTGTGCAATATAACTAAACTTTTCCCCGGTAAATCAAAGAAAGATAAACGATGATATTTTTCAGTTTTGGTTAATGATGGAGCGCTAGTATAACGGTAAAAGGACTCGAAGTTAACTAATCAAGCTGAAAGTTTGGATCTTTATTCGTTCAATTTCGTTTAGAAAGTCACGTGGCACTGAAGTGGCTATATTTTATACTCCCTTTAATATTCAACATAGCCCCTGAGCAATACAACTATTGTTTTATGTGGTTGGGTTACATATGCATGTGGCATTGGACTGTTCTTTGAATATCTAACTTCTAATGAGCTCTTTCTTTGTTAAATATGAACTTCATCTTGAATTAACTACTGTCATCGTTCTCCGATCTTTTCCGACTTTGTTTCCTATCGCTGCTCATGATTACTGATTAAAATTTAGTCCGCCTAAATTTTGGACTGTCTTTACTTTACAGAGGATTTAAAATACTTATCGACTGGATAGATACCACCAAAATTTATTAGTACTTCCTAGTCTTTTGGTCTAATCTATAGGTGAATAAAATCAATGTGTTCACAATAGCTCAAATATTATGTGAAGCTGCACTGGGGTGGGAATCACCTTCATAATCGATTAAGTGCTTCTATAGTTTCTCCTATAGTATACAATTTAATTTTTCGTCGTGCTGAAGCATAGGTGAGAGGAGAAAAGATAAATGTGGGAACCATAATAAAATATATGCCTACACTGATTACGTCACCAAGTAAACAATATCACATTATTATGCAATAGACTAACTATGAAGTTTGTGATGAAAGAAGACAGATTCTCCAAAAGTAAAGACATAAGTAATTTAAACATTATATAAGAGAAACATAATCGAATCACACTGGTTTAGATAGATTTACTTATGGAAGAAGGGAAGTTCTATTATAATAATAACAATGTAACAGCAATAAAATAACTCCCTAAATTTCTAGAATAATAGCCAGATATCGGTTAATAAGAAAAGAATTTTATTTATTTTATTTAAACACATATATATTGGTACAAAAGGGCACCAGGTACATATGCGCCACACTATTTGTGTGTGTGGGCTGTGATACTGCCCGGGTGCCCAAACCGAAGCAGGTGGTTTTCTTAGGGGGCCACACCCCGAGCCTTTGACCAAAAGGTCTGATCCACAAGGCAATGGAGCATCGTGAGGAGATGCAGTCCCATGGTAGCCGTTGACCAATGACAGGTTCGTCCGCCATTCGTTCCATCAGGATCCTGGAGTCAGCCCATGTGCACCATTGGTTTGGAATCAGGGTTTTCCAACTCCCCTAGGTGGACCCTCCGTGTCCACCAACCCGGTTAAAGCGCCGGACATTCGCTTTTCGTCCTCTCACTTTCGTAAACAACACCCCCGCCACGAGAAGGCAGTGAGTAGGACTTCCCTGGCAGAGGCTATATATTCGCTGGCCATGTGCGAGCATTTCGAGAGGGAGAGTAGACTCTCCCCACTCTCGGCCGTACCAGGGCATTTGGGGGGCAATAAGAAAAGAAACTGAACACCGAGTACATAGTGGGTATTGATGAATGCATTATTCATAACAAAGAAACATGCGCATTTATTTTACAATAATTGCTTTCTTCAATCGAAAGAAAGTAATTTAATGCCGAAGATACAAAAAGAATAATAGGTGTTTGTTCTGTTTACAAAAGCTCAGTTATGCGAAAATCATTTCAAATATATGCAATTTTAGGTGATCATAACAAGTAATGTCAAAGTAAAGTATCCAAAGTATACGAAATTTATTAATTGTGGCATTCGTACCAACTAATAATTTCTTTGTACTTGATTGCGTGCTCATTACGAATCACAAAAATACTGCGATCATTTGTGCTCATCTAGTTCTACCTGCCTTAAATTGCACTATTTCGGGAATCTTTAGTTAGTAAATAGTTTCAAATGCTTCTAATTACCGGATTAAGTTCACATTATTCTTATAGGAAAAGCCATCCTTTTATATGTCTGAAAAGCTAATTAATTTTAAGATCTTTAGCTATTTAAAAGGACAGTGGTATTGTTTCACGTTGAGCTTAATTCACTGTTTTGATCGTAAATTACGTATCAAAACTACCGTTTACACTTTAATTGAATTTATTTCAGTTAACGTGACATTGTATTTGTGTGTTTTGATCCTGCTTTTGTGTATTTACTGCATCAAAGCATTCTTGGTCGACTGCGGCTTGTTTATTTGATAAGGTTGTGATTTATCTTACATATCTACCTTGCCTATCATTTTGCTTTATTCTAAGATGGTCGGCTCTGTACACAAGTGTGGACAGCCATATTGCTTATTCCCCGTGGAAGAAGGGATGCAATGTGACGAATGTAAGAAGTGGTTTCATAAAATGTGCACCCGCTTAAGCCCTACTGCCTATAAAAGGTGCTCGAAACCAAATTCTCATTGGCTCTGTATGTTTTGTTGCTCAAGCAAGACATTACTCATTCAGGAAGCCATCAGCCTTCTAGCGTTAGCTAAAAAGGTCGACGTAGGCCGTGCCGGCAACATGGATACTGATAATGAAGATTGTATCAGTGTCGTAAATGCTGCCATGGCAGGTACCAGACACCCAATTTCGCAACATGAAGCAAAAATTTGTACTCCGGTACAACCAATGAAAGCCATGCCATTAAGCATTGAGGGACCAGTCGCTTTAGCAGCGACTGATGACCCGGCTAGAACCACTATCGTCCAGAATAGTTCCAATCTGGATGCTGAGAATAGTGGTAAATGGATTACGCGGAAACGCAAAAGAGACGGAAAAATACCCAAAGAAAGCGCGCGTATAGTCGATAAGTCATCGTTGGACTCACGTCCTGAGCATCAGGCAACTCCGCTCAAGTCTAAATGTAAGAAAATATTTAATACTGTTGTGGATGGAAATAGTCTAACTTCACCAAATGTTGTTGGGAGTAACTCGCTCGACCCACATGACACTGTTATAAAGAAAGCTAACAGTAAGAAGCCGGTAGCTAACCGGGAGGATCTGACATCACGGTCAAAGGCCGTGAACACGACTTTTAAGGAAGTTAAACAGGTGCCTAGTGTAATCATCTGGAACTTGGCAGAATCGAAAGACACCGATCCCGCTAAGAGACATGCCCACGACCTGCAGTTAGTGGGATCTCTCATCAGAAATATACTGCCAGAGGAGGTCCCAGGGGTACATATCTCGAAAGTCATCAGACTTGGTAAGTATGTTGGAGGCGAAACCCAACAGAGAAGGATCCTTAAATTAGTACTCGGTAATTTTGAGGAAAGGGACGTATTACTAAATAACGCACGCAAAACTCGTGACTCAAACATTCGTATTCGACCTGACTGGCCACTTGAGGATCGGATCAAGTGGAAGAATGCCCTAACAGAGTTAAAAACTCGAAGGCTAAACGGTGAAGCGAACCTTACGATTAAGGGTTTTCGGGTAGTCAGGTCTTGGAAGCCAATGCTTCCGAGACCTGTGTGGGTAGAACGCATGTCTCCAAAAACACCCTAAATATGTGTTATACGAATGCTCGTAGTCTTCGGAATAAGATGTCTGAACTAAGTTTGATGGTAGACGACTTAAATCCGGATATAATTGTTATCACCGAAACTTGGCTCACTGTAGATATAGACTGTTCTCCAGTCATTTCAGGCTACATCTGTGTCAGAAGTGATAGAGTTAGAAGTCGCAAGGGAGGAGGCATAATATTATATATTAGGGACCACTTCCGCATACACTCGATCATATCGGAGGCGCATGTAAGTGGTACGTGTGAGGTAGTATGTTGTACAATTAGGTCTAGAAACGGGTTAGTGACGATAGGAGGAATATATCGTAGTCCGTATTGTCTCGCTGACGACTTTATCCTAAGACACGTCTGTTCTTGGAGTAAGGCAGAATCTTGTCTCATCGTTGGAGACTTCAACGCACCCCATATCAATTGGATAGAGCTCACAGCTCCAGGTGGGGGTTTCAATGGCGTCTTTCTATCATCAGCTATTCAATGTGCACTTGTACAATGTATCGTAAAGCCGACACATATGGACTTGGAACATAATCCGTCATTGATAGACCTTGTCCTCACACACCACTGTGAAGATATCGTCGACATTCAACACCTTCCCCCACTGGTGAATAGTGACCATGTCGTACTTTCCATTAAGTTCCGGATACATGGTATAGAATTTGCATCTGCTCCACCCCGTCCTAATATCTGGAGAGCTAATATTCCGGCAATAAGGGACTATGCTATCTTAATTGACTGGTCGGTCGATGCTGATGGATCGATTGATGATGCATGGAATAGGTTCAAGTCTACGTTCGAATCCGTAACTCAACCGTTTATCCCATGGTCAGCACGTAAGCTATCATATTGCCCCCCATGGATTAATAAGGAAACCCGGAAGCTGTTGAAGCGTAGGAAACACTTCTGGGACTTATTCTTGACAACAGGTCAGGCATCATTTAAGTGCGAATATAAAAATCCGGAATATATGTAAAAAGACCATAGCTAAATCCCGCACGGCTTACGAACGACAGTTGGCATACGATAGCCGTACCTGTCCGAAGCGACTGTTTTCGTATGTTAAAAGGCGGACGAAACGTAGTGATGGTATCCCCTCATTACTGTCAAGCGAAAATTCAGCTTTATTGGCTGAATCTGATCTAGCGAAAGCGGAGACATTTGCTAACTATTTCAGTGAAGTCTACTCTACGTGTAGTGTTACAACTACTTGTCTCGTTGACAATGAGATACCAGCCATAGGACCTTTACACGTGACAGAGGATATTGTTCTTCCTTTGATAACTAACCTAAAACCTTGTAAGATACCGGGCCCCGATGGGTTACACCCACGTTTGCTGTCATCGCTTGCGGACATTATCTCAAGACCGCTCACGATGCTCTTCAACATGTCCCTTTCACAGGCTCAACTACCTAGAGACTGGAAAGACGCCATAGTTAGTCCTATATTTAAGGATGGTCAGAGACGGATCGTATCTAACTACCGGCCTGTTAGCCTGACCAGCATAGTAGTTAAGTTACTTGAAAAATTAATTCGGGCTAAGCTACTGAGTCACATAGATTCGTACAATCTGTTAACTCCCGAGCAACATGGGTTTCGTAACAAGCATTCATACTTGACTAACTTACTCATTGCGAGAGAGGATTGGACAGCTGCCCTAGACAACGGCCTGTCTGTCGACGTGATATTCATAGATTTTTGCAAAGCGTTTGATAAGGTTTCACATTTAGGTCTTATGCAAAAGCTCTCGAGCTTTGGAATAACAGGTGCTATACAGGAATGGATAGGAAGCTTCTTATGTGACCGCAGACAGAGAGTGAGGGTCAATAGAACTCTATCCGAATGGAAACCGGTCAAAAGTGGTGTACCCCAAGGCACCATCTTAGGCCCTTTACTTTTCCTTCTGTATATTAATGAACTATCTTTATTACTTAAGTCGTCGACGTTACTGTTTGTGGATGATGTTAAAATCTGGAGAACAATAAGAAATGAGACTGATCGTTGTTATCTGCAAACAGATTTAGACGAATCAGTTGGTGGGCTCATGATTGGGGCCTGGAAGTTAATTCCAGGAAGAGCGTGTTCATGCACATCGGGCAAGGTATTAGTTACCATTATACCATTAATGGTACATCTCTGCCACGCGTTCAAGAGCACAAAGACTTAGGAGCAACTATAAGTCACGACTTAAAAACAACTACGCACTGCAATGCGGTTGCTTCCAAAGGCTATCGCGCGCTATGGTCGCTTCGCAGAGCATTTAAATGCTTCGACGAGGATATGTTTCGAATTTTATATCCCACCTATGTAAGGCCACACTTAGAATACTGTATCCAAGCAGCTAGCCCTTGTTTGATAAAGGATACTAAATCGCTTGAGCGTGTCCAGCGTGTAGGGACAAAATTAGTGAAGGGTCTTTCTAAACTCCCTTACGATGAGCGTTTAAAACGTCTAAATCTTTTCCCCTTATCTTATCGTAGGACACGAGGTGACCTTATACTGGCATTTCGTATCTTTAATTATGATCTGGGTGTTAATATGTCTTATCTTTTTGCTCCCTCCAGCACTAATAATCGCCGAGGTCATAGCAAGAAGGTTCTGAAACCGCGATCTAATAAACTAAAGGTGGGGTCCCGTTCTTCTCATCGAGTGGTCAATGACTGGAACGCTTTACCAGAACAAGTGGTATCAGCACCATCAGTGAACATTTTCAAGAAGCTGGACCTTCACTGGAAGGATATCTGTCAGGATTAACACAGGTTCATCAACCTACTATCCTTATTACTGAAGACTGAAGACTGAAAACAAGCTGTCCGATTATTAGCAAAATGTAGATTTTTATAAACTGCTTGATCTTCAACTTGAAAACGTATCAAGAAGGAACAAAATAAAATAGAGCGTTATCAATGAGCATAACTTACAAGTAAATTTAGATCGTACTTCACAACTTCTTGAATTAATACATCGGCCAAAGTTTTGACGTCTACGCTGAATCTTAAATTAGCTTCAGTTGAATCTTTCACTTGTACAAGTGCTTGAAAGATGCTAGTTTGCCTTTTAATTGTACGAGCTATGACAGCAGCTTTTTCGCTACATAGAATTAAACTTTTTAACAGCTGGACACACAGTGGATCAGTTTTATTCATTTAGTATGTAACTCTGCTTAGCATTCCAGATAGAGAACAATAGTATATGAATATTGGCGGGATATGTTTGTAACAGAAAGCCTTTAGTCTCTAAAACTTATTTTCGTTGGTGTATGGACCATATCATAACTTAGATCTAAAATTGGAAAGGAAAATTTACTCATATTAGTTGGATAATAAATCGGTTAACAAAATAAAAGTAGGAACTCACTCTTTTCCATTTATAATAACCATATACCAGCTATCTAAGAAAGGTATTTACTGGGGATAAGAATCCAACTGAAAATATATAAAAGTTTTTTGCAATTCAATAACCTCTAAACCAAGTAGGTATTTAACATTTCATTCTGAAATCGATAAGTTTAGTGAAGAAAACATGGCTAAAAAACATGATAATCAGCAACATAATTACGGAATTGTATTATGCACAATTACGATACTCGTACGTGTACAAAATTACGGATTCTATGCTGTATTTCGGAAAACGCACTGCTACAACAGAATAAGTAATGCTTTCCACTTCATTCATATCATCTGGATGTTTAAAGAATACTAAATGAAGCAGATTACTACTGGTCTAGCTCAAGCTAAAATGGGGCTATTTTTCCAATCTATTAGAGAAAATATTCTTCAAAATTTTTGTGATACTTTAGTATCATACAAATTTAAGTGGTATAAGTCATCAAATGCAACAATGAAGAGTTCCTTTTGGTAGTGAAATACATAATAACTTTCCCTTCTCTTTTTCTCGGTAAAGAGCATAATAGCCTCAGAAAATATCTCATCGATGTAACAATTATTTTTGGTATCAAAAAGAATATATCATCCACGTGTATTACATATTTTCCAGTATATATTAGTTTGTCAATAGAAAGATATAGGAATACATCCATGAAGGTAAATAAGTTATATCAAACAATAGCAAGGTTCGGTGACTATTCTAACTTAGAGTTACAATGCTTACAATGTCTAGGTGGAACGCGAGTTTAGGCAGAAAACGTGAAAAAGCCGCCTAAAAAGTTAATGTTTGTTACATTCATTGAATTCAGTTTCAGTTTCAGTTTCAGTTTGGAAAGGACAGGAGGCTTGGTGGCCTGTGTTAGTCCTGGCAATGATGGTCTCTCAGCTGATCCAACTTTCTTTTGAAGGAGTCGACGGATGGAGCCTCAACCACGTGCTGAGGTAATGAATTCCACTCGTTGATTATTCGATGGGAAAGTCGGTAGTCAGCTGACAAGTAATTCGTTCGGGGCTTGTGAACTTTTTTGGAGTGTCCTCGTAGATTTTCTGTTTTGGAAGACAAGAAAAATGAGGGCATATCAGGTGCAAATTTATCATTAAGCAATTTGAAAACTGTAATCAAGTCGCCTCTGATTCTTCTATATGACAGCGGGAATAGGTTTAGCTTGGTCAGTCTAGTACCATACGGGAGCTTCGCTATTCCAAAAATCAGCCTAGTTGCTGTTCTCTGAACCCTTTCCAAGAGTTCACTGTCTTTTTTTAGGCAGGGGCTAGCTGCTTGTATGCAGTACTCAAGTTTAGGGCGTACGAACACTGTATACAAAGTCAGAAACGTTTTAGCGTCAAGATGCCTAAAACCCCTGCGTATGGACCATAAAGTCCTAAAACCTTTGGCGGCTATTGCACGGCAGTGTGCAGTAGTCTTTAAGTCTTGACTAACGATGACGCCTAAGTCATTGTGTGCCTGAACAATAGGTAACTCAGTGTTATTCATCGTGTATGTATCTGTACCCTGGTGGCCAATATGCATCACAATACACTTGGAAGTGTTTATCGGCAATTGCCAGGTTTGGGACCATTCAGATAATCTCTCCAGGTCATTTTGAAGTTCTAAGCTATCGCCCTTGCTTTGTATCGCTCTCCATATCTTGACATCATCAGCATAGAGTAAGACCGATGACGATAGTAGACGAGGGAGATCATTTACGTACAGGAGGAATAACACTGGCCCCAAAACTGTACCCTGGGGGACTCCACTAAGCACAGTTTCCCAGCTAGACAACTTGGAGTTCACCCTTACTCTTTGTTGACGCCCAACCAGGAAGTCTTTTATCCACATCAATAGATTGCCTCCAATCCCGACATTCCTTAGCTTATATAATAGCCGGTTATGCGGAACTTTGTCGAAAGCTTTGCTGAAATCGATGTAAGCTACGTCTATAGGTAATTTTTGGTCCTTAAGAGCGCACCAGCTTTCACGAGCGACTAATAAGTTTGTGAGACAAGAGTAACCTGTTCTAAAACCATGCTGCTTTTCGGAGAGGAGCCGGTTTTCATCGAGATACTTTAACAGCTCCTTCCGAATAATCTTTTCTAAGATTTTAACAACCACACTAGTTAGGCTAATTGGTCGGTAATTCTCAGGCTTATGTTTTGTACCTGTTTTGAAGACTGGACTTACTATGGTGTTCTTCCAGTCTTTTGGTAGACGACCCTGGGTTACGGATAGATTAAAACATACACTTAAAGGGTTCGCAACAAAGTTAGCTAATTCCTTTAGTAACCTAGGATGCAGTTCATCGGGTCCAGTGGATTTACCTATGTCAAGCTTAACTAGCAGACCAAAGACATCGAGTTCTTTAATGGTTACGCTGTCCAGTGCTTGTGTGGGTGGATTTTCATGGACTGGTGAGAAGGGTGTTTCTATGGTGTATACATCGCTAAAGTATTTAGAGAATACTTGAGCTTTGCCAAAGTCGTCCTCCACTAGTGATGTGGCAGTACTGTCTCCCCATAGTGAAGGAACATTTCTTCTTCTTTTTGTCCTTTGGTTTATATACGAATACAAGCGTTTAGGGCATTCTATGGATTCCCTAACGATTTTCTCTTCGTACAGCTTTCTGGCCTTACGGAGGGTTGAGGCACAGGTATTTCGAGCCTTTTGATACTGAGATTTTGCCTCGTCAGTCCCCAGTAACCTAAATCTGTCCCACATTTTCCTTCTTTTACGGAGAAGGATGCGAACCTCCCTACTGAACCACGGTGGGGAGTTTCTCGTTCTCTTAGGTGTAGTCCAAGGGATGTGGGGGGCGGTAACTTCCAAGTATATATTCCGGAATATGTCCCAAGCCGTTTCGATTGATGACTCTGGGTCTATTTTCAAGTCTACTGATGATGTTGATTTCATGATGTCTGGTATGTTTGCTTTCCAGACGTTAGGTCTGGATTGAGCTGAAGCGTACTCGTGATCGACAGTTATATGGAAGTCAAAGCTTAAAACTGCATGATCACTTTTGCCTAGGGGCGGCATGTAATCCAGGTTTGCAACATCATCCTCATAATGAGTCAATATAAGATCTAGTTGGTTTAACAGTCCAGATTGATAATATCCTAATGCTTATCACGTAGGCAGTTTTTTCAATAAATTTAATCTCACAGATAAGTGTCAAGATGCAAGAAGCTTAATAACTACTTTTAGTTTTTCTCCAATGTCAACAGAGGAAAAGTAATCCGGGCTCTTCTAGGGTCACTGGATGAAACTGAATTTTCGACAGCCTGAACCAGCAACAAGGTACACTGTCTGTGAAGTTGTGAGCACCGGTCTTCGGAATTTTTCTTATGGGTTCAGTAAAATCAATCTATAGATGTCACAAGTATTTGGAGTATGACAACACCTCCACACGTAACACCATTATAATCGAAGTATACCAACCCAATGAAATCAGAAGTCGGATATGAAGTTTCGTTCCACAAACAATTTGTGCTCCAGTGCATCCAACATCAACTTTCACTGCATTTCGAATACCGAGTAACATTAGTGGACAAGCGTCAGTCTGCTGTAAAACGTCAGCTGATGAAAGTGAAACTTTCAACTCTCAGTGACATCATTCTACCAATTCGTTAGCTTATGAGTGGTAGGTGATCGCTTAGAATCGTGCAATCCGTAGTAGTGTGGTAAGACAGTGGAATATTACTGATTCGAGGGTCTGTGGTAATAGTTGAAGGGTTGTAGTGACCAGCCAGTCTCGATAAGAACACGATTGGAATAACAGAAACAATTATTATTATTGTAACCAATTGTACCAGAGATTGTTTTACTGTATTTGTTTAACTGTATCAGCTTCACTTCTTGTTCCGTTTTCCGCCTTGTTTGGTTCGAGCTTGCTCACGCACTGCTTATTTGCTTGTACTCTTTGGCACGTCTCGGTATTATTTCGATACCACGAGATCGCCAATAAATATACTTGATCTGGACTAGTAAAGCCTTCTGGTTTACGGGCTATCAAGGGAACCAAGTCGTTTTTGGACGCGTAATTGAATAGTAGTGGTGATCATAGTCCGTCCACGACTCGACATCCACTACAACTGGTGAGCCGTATTTAGAACACGCAATACAGCTGGTAACCCAATCCATCGAGCACAAGTCAAACTTGGCCAATTCTCCAAACCAGATCAATCCGGTGAGTCTATTTATCTATCCACATCTGTTGCATATATTCGTATTGATATTTTTCAATATATAATATTTTGGCAACTTAATATGGTAGATAACGATAAGAATAACATAAATATGATAGACTCCGAGATACAGGTTATCAGTTTTCGACCGGTTCCTTTCATCCCTCATGATCCAGAAGTCTGGTTCGCGGCACTGCAATCTCAATTTGAGATCCGCCGCATAACCAATCAAAGGCAGAAGTACGCCTACGCTTTGGAATCATTGCCCGGGGATCACCTAACCGCTGTCCGTGAGGTTGTCCTCAATCCGAACGTTCCGAACGTTTATGACCGTCTTAAGGATGCCATCCTTCGACATTTCCTCCCATCAAGAGAGGAACGATTGAGGACACTATTAGCACGTCACCCTATGGGTGATGCTAAGCCGAGCCACCACCTCACGCGCCTGCAACCTCTTGCAGGAAACATGACAGTTGACTCTGAGATAGTCAAAGAGTTGTGCCTCTCATAGCAGATAAGATTCTAGCACGAGTTAACACCAAAGACGACTATTTGGTTGCTAGTACTTCCCGTTCTAACGTTGATCTCGATGCTAGACGACCTCCGGCCCATGGGGATAGGGACAGATGTATCCATACTCGTCTCAGTTTCCGAGACCGCGCAAATGTGCCAGCCCCCTACGCCCCCCGACCCAGGTCACAATCTCGTAAGGCCGTAACGACTCGCCCCAAGCGGGCATCTTCCAAGCCACGCCAGAAGGCGGTTTCGGAAGCGAGTCCAGGTTGGTGCTGGTTTCACCGTGCCTTCGGGGCCGGTGCCCGTCATTGTCGAGCTCCCTGCTCATACAAGGCGGGAAACTCCTCAGCCGGCGAGTAAATGCGGCCGTACTCGCCGGCACTTCACCTCAGGTTGGCCGTTTATTTTACGTGCACGATTATCGCACCAACGCTAGGTACCTTGTGGATACGGGTGCCCAAGTTTCTGTCGTACCTATCGGTAACAGTAAGTCTCAAGCCACTATGCTTCGACTACGCGCTGCGAATGGCTCAGTCATTCCCACCTATGGTACACGACAACTTACGGTCAACCTGAGCAACCGACGACAGTATCTGTGGACGTTCATCATTGCCGATGTTCCCACAGCTATACTCGGTATCGATTTCCTACAGCACTATGAATTGCTAGTCGATTCACGTAGGCTGCAGCTAATTGATACTTCGTCGAACAGCAACTTTATGGGCTCTAAAGCCCACACAAACGCGTACCGAATCACAGGTGTATTTCATTCGCGTGACGATTTATTCCACGTTTTATTTCAGAAATTCCCCAAATTAACTAAACCTCTCGAGGAGACTCCATCGGTGACCAATCGTGTGGTACACCACATAGTCACCCGCGGACCACCAGTCACGGCAAGACCTCGCCGACTGGCACCGGACAAATTAGCTTTCGCTAAACGTGAGTTCGACAATTTACTAGCTACTGGTATTATTCGTCCTTCTCACAGTCCTTGGGCCTCACCTCTCCACATGGTTCGAAAAAAGGATGGGGTTAGTTGGAGACCATGTGGAGACTACCGAGCGTTAAACACAGCTACACGTTTCGATAGCTATCCCATCCCCCACATACATGACATCACGGCATCACTCAAGGGCACGACAATTTTTTCCAAGATCGATCTGGTTCGAGCATATCACCAGATCCCAGTCGCTCTTGAAGATATAGAGAAAACTGCTATCACGACTCCTTTCGGTTTATTTGAGTTCCTACGAATGCCATTTGGATTACGGAATGCTGCTCAAACTTTCCAAAGGTTTATCGATAGCATTGTACGAGACCTAGATTTTGTTCACGTCTATATTGATGACCTGCTAATCGCATCATCAAACGTAGATGAACATTACCAACACCTGACGCTACTATTCCAGCGCCTTTCGGATAATGGAATAATAGTCAACCCCGACAAGTGTGAACTCGGGAAGAAGGAAATAAAATTCTTAGGTCATGTTATTAAGCATGAGGGTATTCTACCTTGTGAGGATAAAGTACGTACTATAATGGAGTACACTGTACTGTCCACACTCAAGGAACTGAAGGCATTTCTCGGTTTGGTCAACTTCTACCGACGCTTCATTTCGCACGCGGCAGAACAGTTACGACCGTTAACCGATTTACTTCGCGGTAATCCACGCAAACTGGAATGGAACGACGCCGCACGTACTGCATTTTCAGATATCAAAACGGCCCTAGCTCAAGCCACACTTCTCGTGCATCCTGACCCATCAGCCACGCTTAGTATGGCGGTTGATGCATCGGATTTCGCCATAGGAGCCGTTATGCAACAGAATATCTCCGGTAGTTGGCAGCCCCTCGAATTTTTCTCACGACGCCTCACTCCTACGGAGACGAGATATAGCGCTTTTGGTCGCGAACTGCTAGCAGCCTACTGCGCCATCAAACGTTTCCGGCACGCTGTAGAAGGTCGTAATTTCATCTTATTCACCGACCATAAGCCCTTAACGTATGCTCTGCATACCAAGTCTGACCGCTACTCACCACGAGAGTGCAGACATTTGGACTATATCTCCCAGTTCACGACAGACCTTCGTCACGTCAAAGGCGAGTAGAACTGTGTTGCTGATGCTTTATCACGTATCCAACTTAATGCAGTTACTTTGCCAGTGCTTGACCTACCTGCTATGGCCGCCGCCCAAGCAAACGATACTTCATGCACGGAAGCACAACAGTCTACGTCCCTTCAGTGTCGGGAAGTACCCCTAGCTACTAGCTCAGGTACTATCCTATGCGATACTTCTACGGGCCTCCCTCGACCCATCGTACCCTCCGCTTATCGCCGTCTCGTCTTTGATGCCCTTCATGGTCTATCTCATCCTGGTATCGCAGCCACACTACGCCTCATCGCTGCACGATACGTCTGGCCGTCCATGAATAAAGATGTCCGTATGTGGGTAAAACAATGTTTACAATGTCAACGATCAAAAGTGCACAGGCACGTAGCTGCCCCTATTGGCACTTTCGCTACGCCTGATGCTCGCTTCGATCACGTTCACATAGACATTGTAGGACCATTACCACCATCGCACGGGTATGATCACATACTCACGTGCATTGATCGTTTCACAAGATGGCCCGAAGCTATTCCCATCACGTCTATTACGGCGGAGACAGTCGCTCACCGCTTCGTAGAACGATGGATAGCTATGTACGGTTGTCCCTCGACTGTCACGACTGACCGAGGACAACAATTTGAGTCCGCATTATTCTCCTCACTAACACGGCTGCTTGGTACGGAACGCATACGCACTACCGCCTACCATCCAGCATCAAACGGTTTAGTTGAACGGTTTTATCGCCAACTTAAAAGTGCTCTTCGAACACACGAAAACAACAATTGGTACGAAACCCTACCTCTCGTCCTCCTGAGAATCAGAACGAGTCTAAAGGCAGATATTCAACGTTCCGCCGCTGAACTTGTTTACGGCACGACATTGCGTCTGCCTGGGGAATTTTTCACACCACGGAGCAGCACTAAGTTCGGTGAATCAGACTACGTCCAACGACTGTCCGCATTCATGCGAACACTGACTCCGGTGTCAACTCGTATACAACATCGACAGGTCGCTCTCCCTCGAGAGTTATCTACCTGTTCACATGTTTTCATACGAGTAGATTCGGTACGCAAACCTCTACAACAGCCTTACGAAGGACCTTTTCACATGATTTCCCGTCACGAAAAGACCTTCAAGGTTGATCGACGTGGCCGCATCGAAACAGTCAGCATTGATCGTCTCAAGCCAGCACACGTCGATGACAGTGCTATACCTGATAAGCCGAGACCCAATGTTAGACCCATCAGAGCTTCTAGCGGGATTTCTACATCTACTTCGGATCCCACGCTAGATGCACCTGAGACCTCATTCTCACGTCCCAGTCAACAGCACGTGTCATCTGCCCCGTCTACGGACGAGACTTCCGTCTCACGTCCAGACCTGCAGACCACACCGCCCTTGACTGCGGATGAGGTTGCAGGCTCACGAGGTTCGAACGAGACTACCGTCTCACGTTCCGGTCGCCGAGTACGTTTACCCGTACGCTTTCTCGACTAACCTCATAACCAACTACGGATACAGTATAGGAATCTACCCCTATACTACACGAAAGCTACACTTTTCTCTTTTTTGTTTCATTATTTTTGTTTACCCCGAGCCTACGCCTCTGACCATCGCTGTTCTGGTATTGTCGACTTCAGTAAACTTTGGCGAAAGCTGGCCTGATCACCCACGCTCTAGTCAACGCACTCAGTCGATCTCTCTGACTCCAAATACGTATGATATACATTTGGTCCCGAACATGGTTATCCTGGTCGCATTTGGTTCCTTGGCTCAATCTGGTTTCGTCCTACGTCTGCAGCGTTTCTGGTCCGGACCTCTACGAACGCAACCTTCAGATTCTGGATACAAACCACTCTGGTGTAGCATGCTAATCCAAGCAATCAATACAGTACGTTCCTTCTGGTACCGTTCTACGTCAAAGACTTTTGGTGGCAACTCGAGGATCAACGATCACTCCCTGTTCTGCCAACGCCTTCGTCCTACAATGGCACGTTTCGCGATCAGTCCCACGAACGAAACCGCTACGTATCGAAAGAGTAAACCCTTTCTAGCGCGGGGCTCCTGTAGTGACCGGCCAGTCTCGATAAGAACACGATTGGAATAACAGAAACAATTATTATTATTGTAACCAATTGTACCAGAGATTGTTTTACTGTATTTGTTTAACTGTATCAGCTTCACTTCTTGTTCCGCTTTCCGCCTTGTTTGGTTCGAGCTTGCTCACGCACTGCTTATTCGCTTGTACTCTTTGGCACGTCTCGGTATTATTTCGATACCACGAGATCGCCAATAAATATACTTGATCTGGACTAGTAAAGCCTTCTGATTTACGGGCTATCAAGGGAACCAAGTCGTTTTTGGACGCGTAATTGAATAGTAGTGGTGATCATAGTCCGTCCACGACTCGACATCCACTACAACTGGTGAGCCGTATTTAGAACACGCAATACAGCTGGTAACCCAATCCATCGAGCACAAGTCAAACTTGGCCAATTCTCCAAACCAGATCAATCCGGTGAGTCTATTTATCTATCCACATCTGTTGCATATATTCGTATTGATATTTTTCAATATATAATATTTTGGCAACTTAATATGGTAGATAACGATAAGAATAACATAAATATGATAGACTCCGAGATACAGGTTATCAGTTTTCGACCGGTTCCTTTCATCCCTCATGATCCAGAAGTCTGGTTCGCGGCACTGCAATCTCAATTTGAGATCCGCCGCATAACCAATCAAAGGCAGAAGTACGCCTACGCTTTGGAATCATTGCCCGGGGATCACCTAACCGCTGTCCGTGAGGTTGTCCTCAATCCGAACGTTCCGAACGTTTATGACCGTCTTAAGGATGCCATCCTTCGACATTTCCTCCCATCAAGAGAGGAACGATTGAGGACACTATTAGCACGTCACCCTATGGGTGATGCTAAGCCGACGAAGGCGCTGGCCAGTGTTTCATAAGTAATGTCCTTGATGAATACTACTTCAGGCTACCGTGTGGTATGGTCCACACACCTTAGGAGACAAGAGTATTCATTTCAGTCTGACGATGGTCCTACCAAATCGAAATGAACATGATCGTGACAAGCGTCAGGAGTTGCGAAGCACTCAAGAAACGATTATCGTGCCTAATCACCTTAATTTTTTCGCAACGTCAATAGGAGCGTGCCTACTTCTTCGCGTATTAATTCATACGAGGTCTGTAAAGTCGTTCTGCGATGAGCTTGATGGTTTCTCGAACGCATGTACGAGGAATCGGTGCAATATGTTGGTGACGTTGGATCGATAATGTGTCCATACGATTGGATGATCTGTACCTGTAGATGTGCCACATAGTAGAGTGTCCTAACCTGCTCCTGTTTGATCGATTCGTAGTTTCAGGGTTGTCAAAGGTAACTCTAGTCTAGTCTAGTTGTTGAGACTCTGGAGGGGGAGTACTTGTCTCGAGACGATCTTAGGGAGAAGGTAAAAGTTTTGTTGTCGGCAAGGAAAGTGAATTCTCGGCCTTCCACAAAGTGCTGAAGGTACCGTTCAGTACAATACATGGTGAGGAGTTCCCACAGAAAGTGCTACATCTTGATTCAGTGTCTTGCAACTGTCTTGATAAGAATACCAAAGGTCACCAGATGTTATTTACATACTGTTTTATGACTTCCCCTATGATCAAATCTTACTTGTCCACTACTAAACTAATGTATGCATTAATTTCCTGATGTGCGAGCATTGTTGCTTTTGACATAACATTCCTTACTGTGGAGAACGCCTTTTAGGCGTTGTTGTCCGAAATTATGATTTTCAGTGTTCCGTGAAATTGATCTGTTAAGGGTCGCATGAGTGACACATGATTCGGAATAGGCCGTCGGCTTAATCTCACCATGCCGTTGAATGTATGTAATTAGACGGTTACCTTAAACTGAGACCGTGGGTCCTAGAATGTCCAGGGTGTCAGTTCCAATATGAAATTTCCGAAGGTTTTCAGTAGTGACGTGTTTCATCGGTCGTCCGAAAACGATGTCCAAATGCTGGGGATTAGATTCTCTGTCCGAAGTTGCCATTAAGCAGTCACCTACATAAGTCCGCATAGGTATTTTTTCGAGCTTCTTTATGCTCCAACCTGAGCGGATGTCCTCTTCAGAGTTGTTCACTTCTGTGGTTTATGAGAGATGCAGGAACTATAAACGATATGATGGCTGAACCGTGTATCATATGCCGGTCTTATTGAAAAGTCAGGATATCAGTTGAGCCATGTATCTCCCTGCTAATCTTTAAATCTTTTGTTTTTAATAGTTTGAAAGCATAAAGTATCATGCATACCGTTTATGAGAATTGAGCAGAGAAGTGATTTTATTTTTGGGTGCTTTACTTATCATGTTTAACCAGTGTGACTGATTTGAGTAAACTGTGACAGTTTGTAGCCTCTCCTTTACGTAACCTGGGACTTATTTCATCTAAAACGTACTTATGCTCGCATAATTCTCTTTATGTCATGTAATGCGAGAATCTAGTCTATCAAATGCCTTGCAGGATTGTAGAATGTCAAGAGTATCGAATTTTCGCATAAGAGTTTGAGAGTGTGGCTGTTCCAGATGGTTAACAATTTTGTGGTACATTATCCAAAATTTTGCTAATCAAAAGCCATGTTTTTTGGGAAATAGATAAGAAGAGATTAATTCAAGACTCTTTTCATGAATATGGAATCGGAATGGAGACGGGGATATATTAAGTTGAGAGAAATTCAATCAAGATTCCCATATGCTACACTAACAACCACATTATGGAGAGTTTGTACTGTTAAAAATCAAGGTGAAGTATATTCACTAGTGTATGTAACTCCTCCATTAAGCCACATAAAAGGTTTTTGTTTGCCTCATCCGACAAGACCCACAAGTTTTACTACCTGGATTGACTTTCGGAGTGATTTCTGCAACGCAATGACATATTATGTGTTCAGTCATCTAAGTCGTTGAACAAATGCCGTTTATTTGAAGCCAACATCTCTTTCTTCAGATACTGGTATGTATAAAGAGACATACTCTTACAGATAATCACCAATTACGTTGTATAAACTTCATAGTTAATCATTTTCTTAGGCAATAGACTCGATGCAAGCAAACTATTGTTCTATCTCCGGCTCAAACAGGTTCTTTAGAACTACCAAATATTATACTGCTGACTGTTATGTAGGACGAGTCAATGTAGACTATGATGCGACTTCCACCTAAGAACTTTGTCATATGATGGCAAATCTACGATTTTCAGATTAAATCTATCATCTCAGTAGTAAAGGTAAATTTACTAATGCCTACCTAGACCATAATTCAACATCCTTTAGGTGGATTAATGACATTTAAAAGTATTTTAGGGCCCTATTTTGTTGAAAAAAGTTGGCAATAAGCTATTTCTGTTTTGATAATCAGTGCATTCTGCTTGCTTGAGTTCACATTGACACAAATAAACACATCAAATTCGAATTAAAATTCACTCAGATCGAGAACAACAATTATGTCAATCTAGTACTTCCTGGAATTAAAGATATATAACAAGCACAAACACTAAAGAAATTGACAGTAGACAACTAAAATGATATCCCAAACTTAGAAATAAGCACTCTAGAAACACTTGATAATGCCTAACACGCGTGCGAGAACTTATAGCTTTACTTATAATTCATGCCACCAGCTCATGGCGAGCAGTTCATTGGTACGCGCTGCTTGTCCTTAACCTTGATGAGGGTCTGTAAAATGTTCGATATTCACTGATCTGTAAGCCGGATGATAACAAGAGTTTCTCAGTCGACTGTTAACCGTCCAACCTAAGCTGTTACAGGAATACTACAGCTATATTAGTCCTCCTGATAGTGAATGAGAATGAAAACTCTCGTCATAGCGAAATTTCCAGAGAAATCAGAAGTAAATAAAATAATGACGGAACGTAGAGAAAATGGATAGAGCAAATAAAAAAGAAAAAAAAGATTCATAAAATTTAGCTTTAAAGATGGAGGTTTATTTGACACTTAGTACCATATTATTTTCGTTGCAGCACATCAGTCGTCATTCATTAATGAGGTGATGGCTGGCTAACTAATGAGATTCCGAATAAGTCAAACATAGATCATGAGCCAAATAATATGTCCCTTTACATATTGCTCGTTTGTTCCCTTTCTAGCAACTTGAATTTTCTCTTTCGTAGAGGTCATTTTTCTACTCGCAAGATCTGTCGAAGAAGGGATTAAAAAATTGGAAGTAAGAAATACTATTACTGAAAAATTCATCTCTAGGGCTTTTCCGATAGCTCAATAAAAAACTGTATCTGTTGCTTGAGTTAGCCTGACACACCAGAGTGGTTTATATCCAGAATCTGAGGATTGCGTTCGTAGGTGCACGGACCAGAAAACACTGTAGTCGTAAGACTGGACCACATTGAGCCAAGAAACCAGAAGCGACCATAATAACCAAGTTCGGGATCTAATGTATGCCATACGTATTCGGAGACAGAAACATCGATTGGTTGCTTCGACAAGGGCGTGGGTGATCAGACCAGGATTAGCCAAGGTTGACTGAATTCGACGGTTTAAACGGGGTGGTGGTCCGAGACGTGGGCGCAGGATAAAAAATCAAAGAAAAGAAGAGAAAAGTGTGGCATGCATGTAGTATAGGGATAAAGTCCTACATCGTATTTGTTGTTGATTGAGAGGTTGGTCGTGAAAGCGTATGGGTAGGCGTACTTGGCGGCGTGCAGCGTGGTCTGCTGATCTGGACGTGAAACTGAAGTCTCGATCGTAGATGGTGCGAATGGCACGTGCTGTTGACTGGGACGTGAGAATGAAACCTTTGATTTATCAAGTGCGGGATCCGAGGTATATATGGAGATCCCGCTGGGTTTGATGAGTCTAGCATTGAGTCTCGGCTTATCAGGTAGAGCACTGTCATCGACGTGTGCTGGCTTGAGACGATCAATGCTAACTATCTCGACTCGGCTATGTCGATCAACCTTGAAGGTCTTTTCGTAACGGCAAATCATGTGAAAAGGTCCTTCGTATGGCTGTCGCACAGGTTTGCGTACCGAATCTACTCGTATGAAAACATGTGAACAGATAAATATCTCTTGTGGGAGAGCGACTTAAGAGGTCAATATTAAATATACTCCCATTATCATAGATGATCATCTGTCACTTTAGTTGCTTCTTTCTTTTCTCTTTCGCTCTCTTTTCCTTTTAAATGAATATTATTCTTCAATATCCGAAATTTGTAGTTATGACGTAATACCTTATCTTACACTTCAATATAGTGACTCTTCGGATTCATCTTATCTTCATCACGTACATACGACCCGTACAAATTGATATTTTATATCATTTTAAACTATTACTAAACAAATTCCTATTGTGTTGGTGTCTGACAAAATCTCTGCATGGATTCAGAAAGCTAGTCCGGCTATTGCCAACTTACGTCACCTATGGCGAAGATGAGATATCCGTATATCAATTAAGGGACGAGTATACTGCACAGCAGTTCGCTCTGTCGTACTTTACGGATATGAAACATGGCCATTAAGAGTTGAAGATACTCGTAAGTTACTAGTATTTGACCACAGATGCCTTAGAAATATTGCTTGTGTCTGCTGTGATTCCCGGGTAAGTAATAGTGAGGTTAGACATAGGGTATTAGAGAATGATGGTAAACCGGTTAATGAGGTCGTGAATCTTCATCGACTGAGACGGTTAGGTCACGTGTTACGTATGCCTGAACACCGACTACCACGACGCGCAATGCTGACTAGTATTGGGGATGGTTGGAAGAAAGTTAGGGGCGGTCAAATCAAAACGTGGCATCAGTGCTTGAAGTCACTAACTTCTAGTCTGAGCCACGTTGGTAGATGCAGACTACTTGGTTGGGGTCCGCGTGACTATCGTAACCAATGGTTGGAAACCCTAGGTGACATGGCTGAGAATCGATCACAATGGTGTAGGTGTATACACTCTTTATCTTCCTTTAAACCTTAAGATTAAAAATGATTCATAACGTTCTTCCTTCCTGTACTATATCCTTATAAACAATCTTTCTTTTATATATAACCACCACTAAATTAACTAATTCTATGAATCCGGTGTTCATCTTGTTGTGCTAACGAGGTATGGCAACTTGGACCGATGCATATGTGTGCCTGGTCCTACGTTGTAGCTGACTGACTGAAAGACGATTATTTGGTAGATTAAGAAGTGTTTAACTTTCCAATGAATTCATTAGCTAAATTTCCTAGACTATTCAACCCATTGTAAGAAGTTGATAGAGAATAATAAACAACTCATATATACGTTAGAATCATAGTAGACAACTTTTTTTCTTAGTTCCAATGAGTTGAACAAGCAAAAATAGATATTACATAAGCTTAACATACTATTTTTTTGTGGTTAGAGGAAATTAGGAAAAGACGTTGGAAGTGAATAGGACATACATTAAAGGAATCACCAATGTGCATTACAAGGCAATCCCTAACTTGGAATCCTGAAGGGAAGCGGAAAAGAGGAAGGCCAAAGAACACATTACGCCGGGAAATAGAAGTAGATATGAAAAGGATGAATAGCAACTGTGAAGGAAGGCTCAGGACATAGTTGGATGGAGAATGCTGGTGAGTGGCCTATGCTCCTCGACGAGGGGTAACAAGCGTAAGTAAGTAAGTAACATACTACTTTAAAAGAACTAAAAAATCAGTAGTAATAATAATACTAACAAGAACAAATCCAAGTCAACAAATTTTTTTTTTAATAAAAAGAACAATACATAACTTTTTTTTTAAATTGAAAGTCATTATGCAAACAAAAGCTGTCAAAAAGGCAAGAAGACAAAAGAAGCAGGTTTAAAAATGTTTAGATAGTTTACTATGTTGTATATCCAAGAAAAAAACAATAACTAAGAATTATAGTTGACATGTAAACATATACATCATTGCCATCACCCACTTACTTTGATTCTCATATTGTGAAATGTAGTACAAGAATTATTGTTCTTTTGTTTCTATAGTGATAATATGCAATTTTTGAACAGGTTATATATTGGTGATTACAACAATTACACAGTAAAGGTTTCAATATGATAGAGACAAAGAGAGAGAGAGAGGGGGGGAGGACAATAGATGATCTGATTATGATTGATTGTCCGTTAAATTTATGGAAAAGTGAGAGAGAGAGATGGGGAGAACTGCATAGGGACATTATAAAGGTAGCTTAATAATGTAAGTTACCTTTCAAAAAAGGATCATTAGATAACACTAGTAATCATCAAATGAACCACAAACTAAATGAAAAGGATATAAAAAATAGTATCTTATATGGTCTAGTATACATTGGATGCCAAAAAATAAACAAAAAAAATAAATATGTATTCCTGTATTGAACATACATGTAAGAAGGAAGACAAAAAACAAAACAGAGAAAAGCCTGTTAAGACAAGCATCTACATTCATTCATATACACCATAGAATTGAAAGCAGTTAGTCAATCTGTTAATATGCACATCTCCTTATAGAATTAACAACAATCAAACTGAAATAATGCCAGTGATTAAATAGTAAGAGTAGAGAAGGGTAGACAATTATGCCTGAGGAAGTTAACTGGAAACAATAGAATAGGAAGAACTGGAACAAAAGAATGTGGCTTCTCTTTCCCCCACTGAAATCTTTCTATCAATGAGTAGTGCAAAAAAAACACGCAAAATAGTATAGCGAGTAGTAACAGAACACAATTTCGTACTACTACTATTAGTAGTAGTATGGGAGCTATTCACCATTTGGAAAAAGGAATAGATAAACAGATAGATCATTTCTATGAATAAACTTGTAAAATGCCGATTATTTAATACTAATCATTATTATTACTATTATTATTATTATGTGTAGTAATAATGGTGGTTTTCATGTTGTTGTAGGTGTATTATTAATAACTCGGATAAGTACTTTTGCATAACCATGTAATTCGGATTCAATTGGAACTTGACCAGCAGCTGGTTGTGAATTCTAAAATCAATAAAGCACAATTACACTTTATTATGATAAGTTATATGTAAATTGATAATCACTGAAGTAACCTCAATGTGAGTTCATATAGTTCGTTTAACTTTCATTATGTTAAACCATGATATGGATAAGATGTAAATATGTCAATCCAAAAGATGGTGTCATATATTAGTCTGTTCCATTACAATTTACGGTTGTAAAACAACCCTACCAATCTTTGAAGTATTGCTGGTGTACACAAGAATCAATGTAATGAGTAAATACTGATGTTGTGCAACGGTATTTGAGTAAGATGGGAATTTAGATAGTGAGCTTATGGATCTTCATTAACTGAGATAGCTGGAACATGGGTTTAGTAAGTTCAACTACTTCGATATCCACAATAACAGACAGTTAAAAAATGTGTTAGGAGTGGAAAATCTAAAATTTTTTTGATTAATTGTTGGTTAATGGAGTGAGCCGTGCTGGTAGATGATCTTCATTTAGGACTGATAATATCTCCACACAGATTATCGAGCACCTTACTGTTAGCGTCTCAAACTGAAAAGTTGAGTGATGTAGATTTGCAAGCATGCCATCAGAAAAGGAGAGATGGTTGGCAGTCCCCTGCATAAGGTTAGACAGGGCATCTGATGCCGACTCTCCTGATGCATGACACATCCGCTACTTTCGCATGGCCTTTTTCCGCTCAGATGCCCTGGTACGGTCGAGAGTGGGCTCTCCCTCTCGAAATCCTCTCACACGGACACGCGTATATAGCCTCTACCAGGGAAGTCCTATTCACTGCATTCTCGTGGTGGGGGTGGTGTTTACAAAATTGAGAGGACAAAAAGCGAATGTCCGGTGCTTTAACCGACTTGGTGGACACAGATGGTCCACATAGGGGAGTTGGAAAACCCTGATTCCAAACCAATGGTCTCTCCAGTATCCTGGGGGAACAAATGGTGTATGAACCTATTATTGGTCACCGGCTACCATGGGACTGCATCTCCTCACGATGCTCCACTGCCTTGTGGATTAGACCTTTAGGTCAAAGGCTTCGGGTGTGGCCCCCTAAGAAAACCACCTGTTTCAGTTTGGGCACCTGAGCAGTATCACAGCCCTCACAAAAATCAAATGAGATTTGTGTGGCGTATATGTATCTGGTGCTTCCTTGTACCAATATTTATGTGTTTAAATAAATAAATAAAAATACTTCCTGACGACTGAAAAGTATCACGAAATCCAAGTCCAGGGTTTTCTACCAATCACCTAGTGTCAAAGCATAGTGTGCGTGGCATATAGTCTCTTAAATCTGTGGTCATATAGAAACTTGATCGATAGAATTCATTTAGCACTAAAAAGGATTAAAACTTGTTTACTACTCCGTGATCACTCAATTAAGTAGATATATTATTACAACTTCGTTCATATATATATATATATATATATATATATATATATACTAACAACTTATTGGATAAACGTTAAGAAAATACTCAGTCAGTCACAACGTAGAACTTCGTACGTACGTACATCAGTTCGAGTTGCCATACCACATTAACACAGATACTACACATAAAAAAGTATTTATTACTGAATTATTTGCATAAGTAATCATATTTTATACAAAATCAAATAAGATTTCTTTTTGAAAAATTAAACTTCTTGTTTTTTATTTTGGAAATTCAATTTTAACTAGGTTGTAAGTTATATGCATTATCTGGAATTTTATATGTCAGTGAGAAATGAATACATATATTTATCTATGTTGAGTGAATAATCATGAGGCAAGCCCTAACTTCGATTCCGGAGGGGAGGCGAAAAAGAGGAAGGTCGAAGAACACATTAAGCTGGAAAATAGAAGTAGATATGAAAAGGATGAATAACAACTGGAGAGAGTCAGTCAGTCACAACGTAGAACTTCGTACGTACATACATCAGTTCGAGTTGCCATACCAAATTAGCACCGAGATGAAGTTGTCGATTCAAATCCCATAGTGGTAGAAGTAGTAAGAGTATAAGCATTAATGTGAAAGATTAGGGTTTGAAAATGTTATTGAAGGAGTATAACCCAATGAAATAAATTTGGAAAGAGAAAAAGGAAAAGGACACAAATAATTCAGAAGATTAGAATTTGGCAGAACACAAAGAGTGGATGCACCTTCGCCATTGCAAACGATTTTCAGCCATGTCATTCAAGGTCTCTAACCATAGGTTGCTATATCATCTCGCTGATCCCAACCAGGTAGTCTACACCTACCAACATGACTCAGTCCACTTGTCAGTGACTTCATGGATTTATGCCATGTTTTGGTCTGGCCGCCCCTAGCTTTCTTCCAACCTGCTCCTACACTATAAAACATTGCACGTCGGGGCAGTCGTTGGTTGGGCATACGTAACACATGTCCCAGCCATCTCAACTGATCAAGTCTCACTACTTCATCAATCGATTTGCCATCCTTACCTAGTACACGTTTCCTAACAACTGCATTACTTACTCGGTGGTCCCAGGATATACGAGCAATGCATCGAAGACATCTATGATCGAAAACTAGTAGCCTACGAATATCCTCTACTCTTATCGGCCATGTTTCACTGCCATAAAGTAGGACGGAACGAACTGCTGCACAGTAAACCCGTCCTTTTGTTGCTAGACGGATATCTCGCCTACGCCATAAATGACGCAAGTTGGCGAAAGCTAGACGAGCCTTCTGTATCCGTGCTGAGATTTTGTCACACATCAGACCACATGGGCTGATGAGACTCCCAAGATAAGTGAAGCGGTCAACACGCTCAACTACTTCACTCCCTATCATTAGTTCAGGTGTCGATGCAACCCAATCCTGAAGTGACATTTTGCACTTCGAGGGAGAGAATCGCATCCCGAACATGCCTGCATAATTGCGTACAGTGGTCAGAAGACTCTGCATTTTGTCAGCGTCTTCACCAAATAAAACTATGTCGTCGGCGTATTCTAAGTCAATAAGTGAATCTCCCGGTAAAAGTTCAACTCCTGGAGATTGAAATGATGAAAGTGTTATCTCCAAAAGCATGTCGACGACAAAGTTAAACAGGAATGGGGAGAGTGGACAGCCCTGACGAACACCACTTGAGGTAACCACTTCTGATGACAGTTCGCCATAGGCTCTAACTCGACCAGTTGTGTTCGAGTAGAGAGCCTTTATGAGGTTAATGTACTTCTTTGGTACTCCTTTCACTGACAAACACTGCCATAGAACCTCACGATCAACGGAGTCAAATGCCGCCTTAAGGTCAAGAAATACTACTATTGTGGGACGTCTGAATGTATGTCTATGTTCTAGGACCTGACGTAGAGTGAATATCTGGTCTATACAACCACGTCCAGGTCGGAAACCAACCTGATTTTCTCTAGTCTGCTCTTCACGAGCTTTCGATAGGCGTCTAAGTATTATTGAAGCTAATATTTTAGACACTATATTAGTCAAACTGATCCCTCAGTGGTTGTCACAAGAGGACTTTTGTTCTTTCTTATAAACTGGCACATTCAGTGATTGGGACCAGTCAGATGGAATTACGTCCAGTTCCCAGATTCTACCTAAGACCTCAGTCAATCTCGTTGCTAGTACTGGACCACCATCTTTAAAAATCTCAGGGGTAAACCTGTCAGGGCCTGCAGCTCTCCCTCACTTTAGATTTCCTATAGCTTTTTCAACCTCGTAGAGAGTTGGAGGACTTACCTCAATTTGCCATTCAGGACGACTGGGGATCGTGGGTAACTGAAGTGTGGCTGAAGGCCAGTTGAACTGATCCCTAAAGTGTTCTGCCCATCGATCCAATCTCCTGGATTGAGAATGAATGATATGCCCATCTTTGTCTGAGATAGTTTCGCTAATAGTTGTGTTCCTAATGCCGGTTTCTTTAATAAGTCTGAATAGCTGTCTGCTGTTACCTATTGCCGCTGCCTTTTCCATCTCTCTTGCTTTCGCTACCCATCACTGTTCACGATCATTGAGTAGGCTTCTTATTAGCCTTCGCTTAAGCTGACTCCGCTCTTCGTTATGTTCAGAGCCAGGTGGGATGAGTTTTCGAGCGTCTATCAGTGCGGTAGATGCTGCCGAGATCCATTGTTTCTCCCTAACCTTATGGCTTATCTTACTAGCGGATATTACTGCTGTTTCCACAGCTTTTCGGATGTCATTCCACGCTGCCTCGGGGTGGGCACAACTTACATGTCTGTCTAACTGTTTTTCCAGTTGTTCCTGAAATATATTCTTAGCTTGCTTATCATTAAGTAGAACCCTTAGAGGCTTCCCTGCAGTGTCTCTCCTACGTCCAGTAAGACGCAGACAGATACGTGCTCGCACTAGAGCATGATCTGAGTCTGAACATGTGCTCCAGAATGATTGACAGTCTTCTATCGAGCCCCTTCATCGGTGGCTGATAGCGATGTGATCTAATTGGGTCCAACGTTGGGACGAATTCGGGGGTCGCCATGTCAAAAGATGTTTTTCCTTATGCTTAAAGTTAGTATTTGCAAGAAATAGGCGGTTATCTGAGCACAGCTGCAACAGACGGTTGCCATTATCTGTTCTTTGAGCCATGACACCATAAGATCCACCCAGGTGTCTTTCCCTTTCACTTAGTTTACCTACTTGAGCATAAAAGTCACCAGCCACTATTACTACATCAGAACGCCTAGCTTTTCTGAGAAGGTCAGAAAGTTTCTTGTAAAACTCATCTTTTATATTGTCTGAACTGCAGTCAGTGGGAGAGTAGGCAGAGACGACGAAGAGGCAACGACGGGTTTCCCTATCTTTCCGAGTCCTTACTGATCCGTTTAGTCGGACAGCGCATAGACGACTGTCTACTGGGATCCAGTCTAAAAGAGCTAGTTCTGCCCTACGACTTAATGCTATATCTACTCCAGCGAGGCCACGGGAAGCAGCATCAGGGCTTCCAGATACACGAAGCGTGTATCGAGATGGTTCTTTATTGTGATTAGGTGAGATCAAATGAATGACGCTACTCGGATCTTGTATGCGCGTTTCGGAGACGCAGCACACATCGATGGTGTAAGATTCTAGAGTCCTAGCTAAGGAAGCCTGTTGTCCTATTTGGCACAATGTTCGGACATTAAAAGTTCCTATATGTAGTTTAGAGCGTGGTTTCAGGAGACCAGGAATAACGTTCCGTGTACTTGAATCGTTTGCCCTAGCGGTGCGAGGTGATAAAAGGACGTGGAAAGGGTTAGTCGCGGAGATAAGAGAGTTATTAGGAGGTGTAGGAAGGATTTGAAAGTGACCAACTTGGTCTCGTGTGCTGTTAGGGGTATGAGGGCAGTTATCACTTCCCGGCTGCCCACACCGTGGAAGGGTATTTCTTGAGGGACCTGAAAAGGAAGTTGGATTAGTGTTGGTCTTAACGACCTGGGAGCGTGACCGCAGTGCCCAAGGGACAACTGCTTGAGGTCGGTCATGCACGGCCTTTTTGTGGGGGATTTTTGACGTGTTAGCTCCGTTCTTCAAAGGACCTTACCGCCGGAGACGGAAATCCGTGGGATAAGGTGAGGTGTGCATTTTTAGGGTCGACCTTTTCTAACCCCACCCCTTCTTGTGGGAAGGCAGCATCGCTGTCATGCTGGTTGTCTGAAGGAAACACCTTACTGCCGTCACACCTCTGTACAGTCGGCAGTACGACTTCGCCTTCGGACCTTGGGATTGCTGCTTTTAGTCTTACCACTCTTCAACCGACCTGTCTGGCATGGTAGGACCTCGAGGAACGATTGTTCCAGCCAGCATAGCTCGATTGCTTCATCACGATGGGCAAGCCCGACCACCACATCAAGGTAGCAGCAACGGTCGGGAGAGAACTAGAAATGATTACCCAGGAAAGGGCTGGATGGAGAATGCTGGTATGCGGCCTATGCTCTTCCACGAGGGGTAACAGGCGTACGTAAGTAAGTAAGTAAGAGTGAATACTACTAACTAAATCACACAAACAAATCCATAACACAAGAGTTTCATTTTATATGAACCTACCACTTAGAATACTTTAGGAGAAACGTATCTGAAATTGGTACTAGGTGATGTAGGCTCAAATCCTGTCAAGAGCATCAATTCCATCAAGATTGGAAATATACCTTATTAGCAATTTCCAACTACCTAGTCTTTCGATGACAGTCTACAACCAATTAAGATTTTTGGAAGCTACACATAGGTAATATAGTTAGCCGCAAATTTACAAAACGTGTGGTTTAATATCGAGTATACAAACCAAAATGATAAACCAATCAGAAGAGACCAAATGAGAATGTCCATCAGAAATGAACTGAAGGACAAGTGCATATCATTGGCTAAGAGATGGATTGATTTCACAAGATATATATATATATATATATTTTATTCCATGCCCCTAATATACTTTCTCTTCACTGTTGTGTTCTCGCTCAACTAGTCGATTGAAGGGTTAGCGCGTAGCACGTCGTGTATCAGTATCAGATTTCGGACGCCACTCGTTATAACACAAACCTGTAATTATTAAATGAGCTATACTGCTAAAGGCTCAATCGATTTATAATTGAGTAAGGACTAATGTCATTTTTGTATAATCCTTTTTGGTGCTGATCTAATTTTAATGGTGAAGTTGCAATTTGGCTACTGATCTAAGTGGCTAAACGCTATATATTTATGCTAGATGGTTCGAGATACTTGGTAGGTAATATTTCAGTCCTTCTACAAACCAGTCTCAGACTGTGAGGATGGTTGATACGGATTTTAATAATACAGGGAGTATTATTGCCTTCAAGATCATGGGTACGTGATAGGTCGGTTAAAGTAAGTTGTGACTAGCTGACACGCGGAGATAGATATATCTGGTCACATAGAATAATAAGAAATTAACTTATATGTAAAGTCGATTTCATTTTCGCTTTACTTTGATCTCACTTTCTTACTGTCTTGTATGACGTGATAATATATCATTACTGTGGCTCTTAATCGGTCGTCGAATATTCATGTGTGAATGTACCATGTGATTAAGTATCATATTCTATTGATCTACTCCTCAATCCAACTCATCTAATTAGCACTAAGTACTAGCTCAAAAGTGAAAAACCTAATCCACCTTTACAATAAACGTGCTAAATCAACTCAAAAGGTTGATATACCATGCATCCTGCATAATAATAGTTTTATATATGACCCAAAAACTATAGCAGACCTTTTCAGTGGTAATTTTGCAAATGGCAAAGAATCCATAAATGGCTCTGTTTCCAGAGTTATATGCATGACTGGTAACTCAATTAAATCTATCTCCTTCACATGTCTGAAAATTAGTAAGGTTATAAATAACCTCAAGGTTTCGAAAGGTCACGGAGCAGACGGGATTTCATCATTTCTCTACAAATATGGTGGTCCAGATATTCCACTTCTTCTCCTTAAGCTGTTTACTCTCTCTATGGAATCGGGCTCTTATCCTGACCGTTGGAAAACCGCGTACATCATACCACGTTACAAATCCGGAGATAAGACTGACATGAACAACTATCAGCCAATAAATATTACTCCAGTTATCTCTAGGATTATGGAAAAAATTATTAGTGATGAACTATCCAACTATTTATTGACTGAACAATTTATTGATGATTCGCAACATGGATTTCTTAAAAATCGATCTTGTATGACATATCACTTTGACTTCTTTAATTTAGTCTATTCTCTTCGTAGCCAAGGATATCTAGTATTAGTGTTATACCTGGACATTTCTAAGGCCTTCGATATGGTCAACCACCAACTTCTCATAGGTAAACTCGCATCTTATGGGGTCCAAAACCCGTTACTAGCCTGGTTTGATTCCTTCCTCAGCAATCGACATCAAATAGTTAAAATCAACTCTTCATTGTCGAATGCCGTCCCTGTTAAAAGTGGGGTAATTCAGGGTAGTGTCTTAGGTCCTTTGCTCTTTTTAGTTTTCATTAATGATATTTGTGAGTGTTTTAGTGTGGGTAAGTCCCTTTTGTATGCAGATGATCGTAAGGTGGTGTACTCATTTTCTCCACATGAGCTGAGCAATATTCAAAATTGTATCAGCACGGAGCTTAACAAGGTAGCACAGTGGTGCTCGAAATGGCAACTGGAGCTTAATACAGCTAAATGTGGATGGTTATGCTTCGGTGATACATCACTCAACCTCGATCTTACCATAAATGGGGAAATGTTATCTAGGTTACACACAGTGGTAGATCTAGGACTTAGGTACTCCGACGACTTGTCGTTTACTGAACAGATAATGAAACAAACGTCCAAGTCTCAACGCCTTATAGGTTTCATAACTCTAAACCTTCATAACAGCAAATCTCGTATTCTAATGTACAAAGTCTGTGTTCGACCACTCCTCGAATACTGAGCGTTTCTCCTTAGTAGCACGCGCATAAAGGATAAATTAAGACTGGAATCAATACAGAGACGATTTACACTTCGTACTCTTGGACCTGATAGTGTCTTGACATATAATTCTAGGTGTAGTAAACTAGGGCTTGACCCTTTATGGAAGAGGAGACTCAAACTTTACCTTACCTTCTTTTTCAAAATACTTAACAAACTATCCTTCACATCCAACCAGGTGATTCAATATGCTAAAGCTTCACATTGCGATATTCGTAACTCCTTGTCTTTAGCGAAACAAACATATTCTAGATCTTCTCTCTATATGAATTACTTTACCTGTAAGTTTTCTAGGCTCTGGAATAATCTACCTCAAACTATCCGTATGTTAAACTCTCTCCCATTGTTTGTTCGCTCAATTAATGCCTTTTGCTCCTCTGAAAATGCATTAAATGCTCTAGCGCCTGTAAGTGTATCTTACTCCACAAGTGAGATTATCGGAACTTTGTGTTTAACCTCTTACTTGCTATCATTGTTTTGTTTTTCCATGCTCTTTGCTTTAATCTTACTTTCTCTAGTTGTAGATAATTATCAATAACTCGCTCTGGCACTGGAAATAACCTTACAGAACAACGTTCATAAATCATCAGGCTATCCACTTAAGAGAAAACGACAAGTTCCCTGGTGTTGCATTGGCTTGCCGTGATATATGCCATATATAAACTATTTATCAATTACTAAACCAGCAAACAAAACTTTCTTATATTTCATGTTTGCTCTCTACATTAAATGTTGATTTTTATAACAATCTGATCATGCCTGTAAACTGGTGTGAATTCTGTAAATATTATTTTCAGAATATATTATTATTATTATTATTATTATCTAGCACCAAGGAAATCTACCCTCATATACAATATACTGATAATTATCCAAGAGTAGTAGTAAAACACACATAACCAAGTTGTTATATCGAAGAGGATTTGAGAAAGCCATAAAATTTATTATTTATATTTTTATTCAATCATCATTAGATACTTCATTTGACCCACGAGCCATTGTCATGTGTCTTACTGTTCCCGATTAATTATCAGTGGCCTAGAGGTTAAGCGTTTACGTGTGAGACCGAAGGTCCTGGTTTCAAATCCCGCGGGCGGGATCGTGAATGCGCACTACTGAGGAGTCCCATACTAGGGTGAAACAGTCGTCCAGTGCTTCCAGCTTTTCCATGGTGGTCTAACTTTAATTGACTCACAAATTCAACCATTAGATTACAATGGTCTCTACAAAACCCCTTTCTGATAATTATTTAATTCATCACTGCTCCGTTGTTTTAAGACTTATGATTGACTTGTGTATACATCATGATTTTTTATAAGTTGTTGTGCAGTCTGGTGTTTGAGGCATACTACTGTATGAGTTTTGAAATATGAATGAATAGAGTACAAATAGAGAATAAATTTATATGTTAACTTCATCTTTTAATTGTAAGGTGTTTGCGAATGCCAATAAGCATGAGGATTCTTTAGTCGTTATTTACGGTCACTGGTGTATAAATCAACAATCGGACTACATAATACAACCTGATCAATTAGAAACTGCCCAATCAGACGTGGACTAACATAATCTTTTCTTTTTGAAGATATACAACAAAATCGAAACTATAACCATTATTATAAGCAAAGATGGGTAGTGAATAGCAGTGGAATCCAGGGCAACTATTTATTTGTTTTGAAAAATAAGAAAACCAACAACTTACCAATGGTAAAACACGTTCACGTTCACTTGGATTACTGACCAATTCACTCATGTGATGTGCAACTACAGAAATAAGATAGAAAATAAACAGAAAACAAATGAAAATAAAATTATTCGTTATATAAAATCCACCTGTACAGAAATTAACAGAACACAGTAATGTATACATATTAATGGCGTAATAATGTAGTGTGGTCTACTTATATCCATATAAGTAGTATATGGTGATGGTCAGTCATAGAATGTATTTTGGTAGAAGATCGATAAGGAAAGAACTGAAATGAAGCTTAATTGGTAGGAAAATGCATGAACAATGGAATTAGAGAAGATGAATTGATATTTACAGAAGACACAATGAAGATTGAGACAATTGATTGTTATTTTGCAAATTAACTGTTTACTGTATGGTTATCAGAATTTAGTGGGGTAGTCTGTAATTTGTGTCTAAATACATTTTGATTGTCCCCTAACCGGTGTTTTGCTCACTACAATAAAGTGAAATAAATTTGATTATAGGGAGGTTAAATATTGATGAGACTATAATTTATGGATGACCTTTTGAGGGACGCCAAAGTGACTTTGAGAAAATCTTATTTGCTAGGTTCCAAAAGAAATTACATATTAAGGTGACATATTAGCATAGGGGTCTATCTAGAGTTAGAGTTAGGCTTTTCATCACGAATTGACATCAGCTATAATGCCAAAATGCTATTTAACCGTATAGATTAATGCAGTACGTACTATAATCCGAGACTCGTTATATTAGATCTGATTGGTTCGTCCATAGACTCACCTGAATATTTGCATAATACTAAGATGGGTAGGATATATGTACTATGTATGTCAAATAATGAAGCTATCTAAGCAAGCTAATGTTGGGTAGTATAATAAGTCCACTGAATTTTTTATTACCTAACTGCTGTCATTTCGAAAATTTGTGAGTCTGATCAAATGAATTACTGCACCTCAATCTTTATCTATCCTCCCGTTGGTTGTAAACACAGGTAATCAATAACTTACTCACAGTCGATTAACACATATATGGATATTTTTCAACACTCAGCACATACGCTATTTCCACCCTGTGTGCTTGCTTTCTGCACGCTTATGGACTTTACTAATTATTGAGAATACACTCTGCCAACAACTAGTATTCTGGTTTTTGAGTAACCTCGAATAAATTCATAATACTACCAGGAGATTTGGTCTGCTTAAAATACTTAGTTGATGGGATATCATATATGGGAGTCAAATGGAGATGAATTAACCTTAACAGTAGCACCAAAATAGGTTGGAAAAAAAGCCCAGGAATAGTCTGATCGATATATTTTATTACTTCATAAAGTAAATAACTGCTGATTCAACTTATATCGACCAACTAACGTCTACTAATGTAATTCAGTGAGATAATATTGTAACCAATGTTTAGTAATGTTATATGTTATTGACCAAAATCTGTTGTTGTGACACAAGTGCATTAATTCCTAATCTCTTCCTAAATTTCTAAATGTATCACATTATTCCATACATTTTGATTTTCTTATTTTGTCCATCCTTTAAAATAAGTACTCCTTCAAGAGAATTTCTTTATGATGCACAGTGGTAGAAAACAGGATTGACCTATAATTGATTAATCACTGAGTAGTGACTATAGTTATTTTTCTCTTATCTTTCTATCGATTAAGATGCAATGTGGTCACTAATCTAAGTGACTCGATATCATCGGCTGGTGGCACGATTTAAACTGTGAAGTTGGATGAATAAGATTCGAATCTACTAGGAAGCATCAGCCACCTCAGGATTCCAAGTCAAATAGTATGGAAAGTAGGTCATACATGAGTTTCCTACTGACTACCTTCAATCACCTAACAACAAAGGTCAATGTAAATTTGTGACATCTGAAAAATTATTTGATTGACAGATTAATTGAATCAACTAACAGGGATTACTGAATGCAATTCCTTACAGTTCACCAATATCATTATAAATACAAACACACACACATACATACACAGTTACATATAGTTTCATATTATTCTATCGATCAATTGGAAATTGTTTACTTTTAATAAAACTTATTGAATAAAGTATAATTTGTGTGTGTGTGTGTGAGAGAGAGGGGGGAGAGGGAGAAAAAACAATCACGCGAATAATGTTGTTATTTACAACAAAACTTGATACTCTTGTTTTGTTCCGTTGTACTATTTAAAATTGAATTCATTTAGATTTTGGTTATTTATTTATTTTTTCTGAAGAGGTGGTTTACATTGAGTCACGAAATTTAATTTACTACAACTGTATTATTTTTATTTATAACAATCGGTGGACACGGAGGGTCCACCTAGGAGAGTTGGAAAACCATCATTCTAAACCATTGGTGTACATCGGATCCAGGATCTTGAAGGATCAAATGGCGTATAAACCAATCGTTGGTCACCGGCTACCATGGGACTGCATCTCCTCACGATGCTCCACTGCTTTGCGGATTAGACCTTTAGGTCAAAGGCTTCGGGTGTGGCCCCCGAAGAAAACCACCTATTTCAGTTTGGTTACCTGCGCAGTATCACAGCCCTCACACAAATCAAATGAGATTTGTGTGGCGTATATGTATCTGGTGCTTCCTTGTACCAATATTTATGTGTTTCAATAAATAAATAAACCCAATGCTCAAATTTATTTGAAATTATCAAAGCAAAACTTGGTAATGATACCTATAAAAAGAATATCAAAGGTATTACAGCAAAGAGAAAATGAAGAATTCATCATATCATATCCTAGAATTGATGAGTAGATTTGGGAAGATTGTTATATCCTAGTGAAGATATAAGTACAGGTGACTTCCGGGACCTATTAATGGACTAATATTCTATAAGTATTCTTATTGTATAACTATTCAGTAATTAGATTGTGTATATCTATATTCATCTTATTATAAGCTTCATTTTGATCTATGAATTATTATTATACGAATTACTGTCCCTAAATTATATTCAGTTTATTGATTATTGTATCCCACATTCACAGCCACATTTGGCTTAATCTTGTACAAATGTTATTTTCTATTTTATGGTGTGATTTGGCCTGTTTGTTTGGTATATAAACCAAGTATGCTTGAAATAAATGATTTGCATAGTAGGAGCTATTATTGGTGTTCTGGAGTCAAGTGGACAGACTAGGCGGGCAAAGGACCAATAAGGACGCTAGGCTGCTCATACCGGTGGAACATCATTGGTTTGACACAGTGCTAAGATTGGATAAGTCGTATTTGGATTGGTGAATAAATTGCGTGATAAAAAAGCCGGACATAAAATCGTGAAGAATTGGATACGGCTTTCTTTATTTTTTAAATTCATAACAAAACAGATAGTTTAAATATGAGGCTTTCATAAATATATGCATGAATTACTGCCTAACATCGACGTCTAATGCTGGCTAGGATAGGAATAAGTTTGAAAAAAAAGAAACTAGAGAATAAACAAACTAGGAACGGCATCAGGTCATGAAGTCAATGACTGTTATATTGAACTATGTTTCTAGGTAGTAAGGTTCACACGATAACCACAATCACCAATTGGAGACATTGGGACATCAGAATGTCTTTTGATCTCTTACAGCTTCGATGTTATTTGATCCAATTTATTTCTTATTTTAAAACCATATGTTCATTTTCACGACTATTGATAATATTATTATTATTTCAACTCATTTGCTATTGATCTGACGATCATATGTACTAAGCTTTATGTTGATTATGACTACTAACTGGATTAAACTTTTATTTATCATACGTGACAACATCATTAGAAAGAACTTTAAAAATATATGACAACGTAAATTAACATAAATTTATGCTTAGATTTATTTATTTATTTAATTAAACACATTAATATTGATAAAAGGAAGCACCAGATACATATGCGCCCCACGAATCTCATTTGGTTTGTGTGAGGGCTGTGATGCTGTTCGGAGGCCCAAACCGAAGCAGGTGGTTTTCTTAGGGAGCCCCACACCCCAAGCCTTCGACCTAAAAGTCTGAACCACAAGGTAATGGAGCATCGTAAGGAGATGCAGTCCCATGGTAGCCGGTGACCAACAATTGATTCATACGCCATTTTTTCCCTCACGATACTGGAGCCCATGTGCACCATTGGTTTGGAATTAGGGTTTTTCAACTCCCCTAGATGGACTTTCCGTGTCCAACAACCCGGTTCAAGCGCCGGACATTCGGTTTTCGTCCTCTCAATTTCGTAAACAACAGTAATGACACGAGAATGCAGTGAGTAGGACTTCCCTAACAGATGCTACATACGCGTGGCCATATGAGAGAATTTGGAGAGAGATATCGGACTCTCCCCACTCTCGGCCGTACCAGGGCACTTGGGGGCTAAAGGCAGCGACATCCGGTCAGCCATGCAAGTACTGACCGGGCCCAATGTTGCTTAACTGCGGTGATCGAACGAGAACTGGTGCTTTCAACGTAGTATGGTCGCCCAATTTTATAGATATTAGTAGTGTAACTATAATAATGCTGATTACTTTAATATGTTCAGTTATATACTCATAAAAGACCATATCCAGTTGAAAAAAAAGCAAACAAAAATAAATATTTTCAAATGTATAATTTAATCATTCAAATCAGAAAAAAAAACATGAGAATTCAGATTACCTATGTCATTTACATAATAAAAACAAACTGCATAGCAATGGTAAATAGTGTTAACATAAAAAAGGGTTTCAGGAGTGAGCCAAAAAACGGGTATACAATACACATATACACACACACACATACACATTTCTGTTGCATAATAGGGGGCGGGAATAGGTTTATTTTCTAAACTATCATGTTATAGATATCAAATATAATAATAATAATAATAATAATATTCATTAACATATGAGAATAATTTTAAAAATTCTGCCTTACCTTAAATGACCTTTATATCATTCAATTGATAAAACATAATAATCATTCATGTAAATAATTAACTAAATACAATGGTGTTTAGATTACTTACTACACTTGTTTGATTGATGTATTCTGTTGTTGGAATACTGTTTTTGAAAAAAGGTGTAAATGGCAGCTCGGTTGACATACCCACACACACACATACACAAATTAGTATTGAATAGTTTTCATAGTTGGAATTATGAGTCAATTGAAGCTAGACCACCATGGAAAACCTGGAAGCACTGGATGGCCGTTTCATCCTATTATGGGACTCCCTTCTGATCTATTGAATAGTTATCGATACTAATAAACGATTATTATACTACTGATGATGTAATTTATTTAATATTGAAGAATTATACAATAGTGATGAATTCATCCCGCCTAGCGAGATTCAAACCCAGAACCTATCAGTCTCGCGCGCGAGCGCTTAACCACTAGGCCACTGAGCCGGCCGGCATCCAACGGTGTTAATGTCTAAATTCAACCAATCCACAAAATCGAGCAACCGTTCATCAATGTCTTCAGTGAGTTGAAATCTCCCAACAGACCTGGTTGAACTCCACTAGTTACAGCTTCTCACTAGAACTCCAGGATGCGCACTGCTGAGGAGTCCCACAATAGGACGAAACAGCCATCCAGTGCTTCCAGGTTTTCCCTACTGGTCTAGCTTCAATTGACTCATGATTTCAACTATATAAAGTGACTAAAATCTTCACAAAACCCCCTTTCTAATAATTAATAAAGTGTATTTAACCCTTACATTTAACTTCATGAAGTTACAAAAATTAAAACAATCGGAGTTCAATGCTGATTGAAAATATGCTTATTTCATCGGAATTCAATGATTTAGTGGAAACGTGAACACAATCATTCTATAATAAAAAAATATTGAAATTAGGAAGCGCTAAACAATTGTCGCGACTACTTAACAATGAGTAACCCAATCTAAAACAGCGAGGAGGTAATATAATACTTTAAGTATTTTGTTTTCGAGCATTAAGTGGCAAATCTAAACAGGCGATTAGTATTACTAGCCCTCGTACACAGTGGAACTCAAAGCTGAAAATGTAAACCAGTACTTAATAGATGAGTTATCAATATCATTAACTAACAATGAGCATAAAACTCATCAGTCACTGAGGTAGTGTTCATATTCTCAGCATCAACAAACTAGCGATATTACGAGACAATCGTCGATCAATACCATCGTAATATTACCACCGAGATTTGCCAATCACCAATTACCGTAACCATGTGGATTCCGATAAGGTAGTCTCTACTTAGTTGCATCACAGTTCACCAACCATTGACTTAATGGACTGATGAGATATTCTCGATCGACTGCCTCTAGCTTTCCGCTAACTTATTCATATATGAGCCAGTATCATTAGTCAAAGTAGAAGATTGTTGAATGCATGTATTGCATATCCTAGCTATCTCAATAGATAAAGGTTCACGACCTTGTAAAGCAAGTTGTCATCTTTACCTAGTACTTTGCATTAAATCTCGAAATCGATTACTCAGCGGTCACAACTTACACGAGCAATAGCATCGAACGCGTCTATGATATAATATTAGTAATTTACTACTACCCTTAACTTTTAGAAACCATTTTTTACAGTCATTCTTAGGACGAAATAAAACAATGGGACATAAAAGTAGAAAAAACTGGATAAACACACAAAGGAAAAATGAACACTAACCCAATAATGAATCACAACCATCTAGTAAATCGGCTTGGACTAGTTCACGTGCTAAAACATCAGCTGAATCTGTAAAAGTCAGGAAAGAGAAATAACCATCAAAGATTATTATCATTTCAGTACACTACAACTAAACAGATAAAAACATAAATAAGAGTTTAATGTGAGAATCTAGGGATATTGTCGATTTACCTGTAGCATATCAACTACAGAGACAGAAATGAGTATCTGATACATCTAACGCTATAATTCCGACTCTATGGTGGTAAAAAATAACTTTTTGTCGTCATTTTGAGCACCATACAAAAGTATTTCTACTGCTCGTTAAACGTGAAATTTGAGCAAAACATGAAAGTCATTTTCTAGATTCTAATCGCTTTGACCCTATACTATAATTTTACCAAAATAAGAAATAAAATAAAACTGGAGATTTAAAGGTATAAGTAAGTGCAACTGCACCGCTACCATATACTCAGTATAGCACCACTTTACTGTTGACTAAGATCAGCCCATACATTTCAAATTACAGGTCTGGAGCTATCAACGTTGTAACGGATTGGCTTCGAGATAATTTCTTAGGCTTCGTTTATCAATCATCATGATAACCATTATTAAATAAATCCCAACGGTGTATGAATTTAGAAGGCAACGCGAAGCGCCGACTACAGTTCCAATCTACTCTTCTTATGGGAGTTATCATTACACAACAACTGGGTCGGTTCATGAGTAAAACATTCTTTTTTATTATCTCGAATCGAAAATGAATCATAGCCTCTCATTAATCAACTTGACATTTTTCTTCATCTTAAGATTAAATGAAGCCTATCAGTCTATTCACTAATGTCAGTAACTTGTTTAATACAGGTTTAAAAGAGAGAAAAAAGAAATCAACTCACCTTCTCCTGGAACATAATTAAAACTGATATCTTGAAGTTCATTATTCTGTTTTGGATTACGTTTACGTAATGTTATTCGATAGCATAAACCACTGCCGCATGACTAGACGATGGGGGAAGAAAAAAAATAAAATTATTAGTATGGAATTAAATTTTTAGTCAAACCTATTTATTCGGAAAATATATTCAAGGAACAATAAGGGCTTTATGTAAAAGAAGAATCTTTGAAGAATGGAAATCAAGAAATTCGACAGTGAATATAGTCTCAAATTGATCAACAACGTCATAAGTAGATTTATCATGAATATAATACTGTAGTAGATCCCAAGTAGAGTAACTTAAACGATAAGATAGAACTGTACATAATACAGTAGCAGTTATTGGTTATTTTAACTGTCATCGAGGCATAGTTCCTGGTTTATCTAGAACTGCTAAGTCCGTCGATTCATTACTATAAATCACTCATTTTTAAAATATCGAAAACTTTCGTTCTATTTGTTTGATCAACAATTTCTAAGATTATTATAACTAATCTTATCATTCTAACATTACTCAATGAAGTGTTCGATCTGAGATGGTGGCTAGAGGTAGTCAACAGGAAAACCTGGATAGCTCATTGGTAACGTCTCTGACTGTGAAACTTGATGACACGAAACCGAGTCCGTCAGGGAGAATCATTTCCCTCAAGGTTACAGGTACACCTTGCTGACGAGTGCCGAACAGCATGAAACCTAGGTCCAGGGATTCCTGTCGACTACCTCCAGCCACCATCTCATCGTCACACAGTGCACGCGACGACGAGTGATTAAAATGGTTCGGATTATCCCGTTGATGATATTTTAACTGAAATCTGATTAGTATTCGTCTGTATCTGTGAATCCTGTATAAACTAGCTTGATACATGTATTGTGACACAAGTTTAAATAAAAATCAATGGAATTTAGCTAGCAGTAGAATCTAGGACGCACGTTTGATCATATTTAGGACTTTTCAGCTGAATGTATTTACATCCTAGAATTGCATAAGTAGCTAAGTAGATAGAGCGATGGCGCTTGAAGCAAAAGTACTGGGTTTAAGCTTCAGAGTGAACATCAACTCTAGTGTGTTAATACGTCTAGATGACTAGTCCTATGTAGGAAGGAGTGCGAGTCTTGGATCCCAAATGACGGACAGACTTTGGAACAGGTGGAAACTTTCATGTACCTACCTGGACAGCATAATCGATGAACAAGCAGGATATGATGCAGACTTTAAGTCAAGGATTGACAAAGTAAGAGTAGCATTCTTACAGTCAAAGAACATATGGAACTCAAAACAACTGTCAACCAACATCAAAGTCACAATCTCCAATGTGAAAGTCAGGTCCGTTAGTTCTACTATACGGAGTTGAAACTTCAAGAACTATTACAACCATCATCAAATAAGTACAAGTGTTTCTAAACAACTGTTTACACAAGATACTCAATGTCAGTTCACCGGATACTATCAGCAACAGCCTACTGTGGAAGCAAACAAATCAACTTCCAGCTGAGGAGGAAATTATGACAAGTCGATGGAGGTGGATGGTACACACATTGAGGAAATCATCAAACTCCATCACGAGACCAGCACTAACTTGGAATCCTGAAGGTAGACGGAAAAGTGGAAGACCAAATAAAATACTGCACTGATAATAGGAAGCAGACATGAATAGGATGAATAACAACTGGAAAGTATTGCCCCCAAATTCCCTGGTATAACCGAGAGTGAGGAGAGTCCGCTCTTTCTCTCGAAATGCTCTCACATGACCACGCGTATAAAGCCTCTGCCAGCGAAGTCCTACTCAATGTCTGGGGTGAGCAATGTACTTTATGTTACGATATTCATGAATTGTAACTATCGAATGGTGGTTCACAATTTCAACTAAAATGAATTCACACCAGAGCAAGTGTATTATCCAGTGTCTCACTAACAAGACATAGCTAAACTCCATCAGTCTACATAGTGAGTTACTAAAACATTTTTTTCGACCGCTTTCATATTTGTCAAAGATTTATTGCAACTGGATCGTGAAACTTAAACAAGTGAATAAAGATATTCAATCTAAATAGAAGATACTTTTTCTGCTTGGTTAATAATAATGATTCATGTGTTTTAATCGCATTTTTCGAAATAAGTTCAAAATTGTGTGTCCTATGAAGAAGATAATAATACTGGGGATACACAACAAGAGATGATCACCAGTTGTTAACATACTGGCATTATGCACATCAGCAAATATTAAATGTGCCAAAAAGTTGTACAATACATGTATAGATTGAAGGAGAGTGCAAGATAACATCATAGCAAGAACTGATTTTATTTCCTAAACAATGAACCAGGTGCTACTTATATCTAATGGCTAATGATAACAGCCGGTTACCTAAGTCAAAAGTAGGGTGGATGTGGAGTTTGAACCTGAAACTCAGATATGCCTTATTATTGAATAGCAAATTATACGACATCTGAGTTATATACGGTTTCCTGTCGACTACCTCCAGATACCTAATCCCATAATCTTAATTCTATTCCAGTTGAAACCTTTCAAATAAATTTACACAAATTTTAAAAATGTAAAAATCAAGTTGAAAGGTTCATGAAGAACGATAACAACTTACAGGATCATTTGTTTGAGACTGTTGTTGTTGATTATCAGGATCCTCAGTTGTCAAAGTGCTCGAGAACGCCGCTGCCATAGCACTAATCGAATTCGATGTCTCTGGAGAGGCAGGTGTACACGCTGGAGCAGGTGGAAACGACGACGATGATGACCCAGACACTGCAATATTATAGTTATCTGTCCTATCTAAATGTGGTATATTACTTCGTGGACTAATACCACCAACAGTTTCATCGACAACTGGTAGTGTTGTTGGTACCGCTGTTGTAGCCGCTGCTCCCGTTGCAAGTGCATTATTTACTTGATTAGACGCAGATGAACCAATTACAGCAGCTGTATTTGTTTGAGTTAATAATTCTGATGGAAAATCAAATCCACTCGATGAATTACAAGGCTGTAGTACACTGCCAGAACGATCAGTATATGAAGTAATCTTATAGTCATTCTCATCACTATCATCATCACTATCAATACCACTATTAGATACACGTCCTACTGTATCGAAATTCCATTCTGTACTGTTATTCTTGAGAAGAAATTTTGTTAGACATATAATAAGCATTTAAAATCGTTATAAAAAGATAAAACTACTATTTATTTGATAAAAAAATTTACTTTACTTTACAGGGTATTAGGGAATGATGGTAAATCAGTTGATGAGGTCATGAATTTTCATCGACTGAGATGGTTGGGCCACGTGTTACGTATGCCTGAACACCGATTACCACGACGCTCTATGCTGACTAGTATTGGGGATGGTTGGAAAAGAGTTAGGGGCGGCCAAACCAAAACGTGGCATCAGTGCTTGAAGTCACTAACTTCTAGTCTGAGTCATGTTGGCAGATGCAGACTACCTGGTTGGGGTCTGCGTGACTATCGTAACCAATGGTTGGAGACTCTGAATGACATGGCTGAGAATCGATCACAATGGTGTAGGTGTATACACTCTTTGTCTTTCCTTAAACCTTCAGATTAAAATTGCTTCATATCTATCTTCCTTCCTATACTATATCCTTATATACAACCTTTCTTTTATATATAACCACCAGTAAATTAACTAATTCTATGAATCCGGTGTTCATCTTGTTGTGCTAACGAGGTATGGCAACTTGGACCGATGCATATATGTGCCTGGTCCTACGTTGTAGCTGACTGACTGACTTTACGAAATTCAAGGAGATTCCATGTAGTAGCCTATGCTCAATGGGGAACATCAGGCATTAAGTAAGTAATTTTATCACTCATCCAGTCTCCCTCCTTAAATTACACTTGCTTGATGATTGCGCTTCGATTATTCGGAATAGTTCTATAAACCCATGGACGTTATACATTCCACTTACATTACTGTTTCAAGGTTTTTCAACTATACATGGGAATTTCGAATACAAGAATTGCTGAACTCGGGAGGGTGTGACTTAGAGTGGTGATTAAATTATAGTCCATAAAAAAGACAGAGAACCATTGCTGAATGTGTTGGCATATCTTATTGAATATTTATTCAACAGATGATGTAATGGTAGCAGCTGAATAAACAGAGGACATAGTGACTAAACTGATTAAAATGCAATGGGACTATTTGTTTGTTCCATTATGTCCATAGGTAACAGCCTTGGTGATCCAGCTCGCTCATTTAATATTATGACTAAGTAATTATTAATACTGACGGCAGTTTATGACTACTATTACACCTTAAAAGAAAAATCCTTAACAGGTTAAAGAAAACATTTAAGTTATATAAGAATGAAAGACAGCAGTGAATTAATCATAAACAATGTAAGAACCTAGAACGATTGTCCATCAACCCAAGTTGTTGTAGTACCTCAACATAGCTGGAATGAAACACTAAGTAGTAGAATTAATGTCACAGAGAGTAAGTGTTGTGAACGAGAATACGGGTGAGGACAACCAAATGTATTTGAATACGAAATTACAGAATATCTTAGTAAAATATGAGAATCATACACTGAACACATCATTTGTCCTTCACACTTTGTATGATTCTTCCAGTTCACAATTCCTTTGTGTTTCAATTATCACAGTGAAAGACATACAACGTTTAAAAGCGTCAATCTCAGAGGGTAGTAGACGTGTACGACAATGTCGGCAACAATAACATGATATCAGTGCAAAGACACAGAATCTTTTATAAACTATATCATTAATGATAAGGTTTGGATTTTCCAAATGCTGATATTCAAGACAGAGTTGTGATCAGTCTTTGTTGAGATATGGGTGTTCTGTAGAGATAAAGCTGTTTTTTCAAATGTCTTATAGAATAGACAGACTGTAGATGACAGTGTAGTCCAGGAAAACTGTTTCTTTTTAAAATACAATATCCGCTGAGCCACTATGTCTAGATAGCCACTAACGTGTTTAACGAGTATTATGTTTACACCATTAATAGTAAAGGTTTTAATATAAACGGCGGGATAGTTCAAACCCTTTCTAATAGTGATGTAAACAACATAACTGTTGAACAATTTAGTGGCTAATTGGACTCAGCAGATGTGTCCTCAGCAGAAGAAAACGTGGGTTCTGGATTATACTGTTAGTTACAGTTCATTTGTTATGATATAAAATACTCGTTAGTCAGTAAAAGAAGGGATAACACAGTTTAACATAGAAGCACAAATACACGTACCTTAGGATCACGTTTTTCTGATCGATCATCTGGATGTTTATTGACACGGGTAATAGGAGGTGGCATCTCACCGCCAAGCAGAACTCGACAAAGTAATTCTCGATCCTTTAATAGTAATAATGTTAATAATAATAATAATAATTGAATATAAATATAAATGCTAATAATGAATTATTTAAAGTGTGAATGTTGGAAACCTTTTATAGAAGCCTACATCTATAAATAAAGCTGTGCCTTATAGCTGTGGCTTTATAACCGAAAGTTGTTTACAATTTAAAATATGGAAAAGGATTTTTTCAAGAAATATACACTTGATAAGTAGGGTAATGGATAAGCAATGCATACAGAAGTGTACCCGACGAATACAAACTCACATTGCTTGCGTTAAGCGATGATAGTTTACATGGGAAATTGATGACATAGATAAGTCACTGAGCAGTGACCAGTGTCATATTTGTCTATTCCAAAATAGGTAACTTTTTGTAGACAGCAAAACTTGGTTCTAATCTAACAGGGAGCATCAGTTTCCTCAAGATTGCAGTTACAAATTAAGGACAAGTGGTGACCAGCACGAAACCTAGGTCCATAGCTTCCTCTAGACTGCTTCCAATTATCAAACATGGGAACTGACAACAAAACAATCGCAGAACAGTGAATTGAAGCTACACAGTTTTAGATTCTGTAATGAGAGTGAATCAGGGAAACATGTCGATATACGGACCTTACACAATAACGATTACTATGGTGACATCCTAAACCTTAGTACTATTCCGATTCTTGAAACGTAGTAATGTCAAGATAATTCGCACCAGCTCCCATTGGTTATTAAAGCATATTAAATAATATATATCCAGCTGAAGAAGAAATTTGTAAAAGACATTGAAGGCGGATAGAACAAACATTGCCGAAATCACCAAACTGCTTCACAAAGTAAACCTTAACATGGAATCCTCAAATTAAAAAGAGCCAGAACAAAGAACACATTGAGTCAGGTATTAAAAGAATGAATAGTACTTGGCAACAACTGGAAAGGAGAGTTGGTTGGAGAATCCTGGTTGTCGGCCTGTGCTTCACGAGGGGTAACAAGAATTATATATATACATATATTGTAGAACCGGAATATTTACAATATATTTAAACAATTGTTTACCGAGTTTTTAAAACAGGAATAATTGCTATGAACGTACTAAATATAAATTTAGTATTACAGTAATAATAATGATCTATAAAAATTAATAAGACCACTTCAACATAGATTACCTTCGCTTTTGATTTGATATAAGTATGGCTAAGTAATTCACGAGCGGATAAACGTTGACCTGGATCTTTCATAAGGCAAGCTTTGGTGAATTTACGAAATTTATGTCCATAATTTAAATATTGATTGTTAACAGTTGCAACACTATCAATATCCGGTGAATCATTTTGTAATGTAAGCATTAGTACCTTTTATTGAAAAGAATTACGGGAACGGGGTCGGGGGGGGGTGTGAGAGAAAAGATAGAAGTGATTGATCAATAGTTGAAACAACAAAAATTTTGATGTGTTACATTCATCAGTTGAAATAGGTCAGGTGTATTGTCTCTTAATCTAAGAAAAATACTTACACTTTGTATTTGATAAACTCATAGTTTCTACTCGAATTATATTTCCTTAAGTGTGATGTTTAATATTACCACTGACAATGTTACGTCCCGACAACATTTAGCCATGAGCTCTGACTCGGTCAGAGGCGTTCGGGTAGAGCCTGTACAAGATTAATACACTTCGTTGATGCCATAAAACCTGTTGATCCGCAGAGTCAGATGCTGTCCTAGAGTCGGGAAACATGACTATGGTTGGGATTCGGTGGGTGTCTGTTCTTCTTATTATTATTATCATTATAAACATTATTGTTTCGATTAATTAGATATACTATTTCTCCTATTATGTATTTCATTCAAATACATTTTTTAAATTAATAAGGATTACATAATACATAAATGATAAAATTACCTTCATTGGTGCGAATTTTGCATAAGGAGCTTGACCAGTTGCCATTTCAATAGTTGTAATACCTAATGACCATATATCTGCTTTTTGATTATAACCACGAGCCTGGAAATAGTTAAATTACATTATTCTATTGAATTGGAATTATAATCAGGAGATAAGGGCAATTTAACATTTATGTAACATATATAAGTTAATTTTATGAGACTAAAATAAACAATGGTACAATTAAAAAACAATTTTCTTCTGAGATCAGTTATGGAGGTTCAAATAAGAAGGGTTATGACGGATGAAGTTCAATTATATTGGGAGTGAGTTATTCATCAAAGAATGGATGGAATGATCGTCACGCTGTTTTACAAATTCATTAAAGTTGAAAATACTACTCATCAGATTCCAATTCAGTAATATAAAAGTCAATTGTTCGTCGTGAGATCTAGTAGTGTGTATTTGACCCCTGATGAAGCAGTCATAGGTGAGTATTGTTCAGAAGTAACAGTACACAGTACCTGCTAGACACATTGGATAAAGTCAACACCAACTCGTTAAAAACTAGTCCAATTTTATCTTATCTGTAGAGGCTGTAGCAACCAGAGAGGTTAATTTTGACCTCTGTGTTTCAAAGGAGCAAGTGATTAACCTACAACTTCTTTGGTACACAGAAGTAAATTAAGCATTTCGACCCCTTTTTTAATAAGCTATAATCGGAACGTGAAAGCCACATATCTTTAATTTCATTCCATACTTCTTAAAGCAAATTTGTCATATTATGTAATACTATCATCGTAAACATTCTAGAACTATCACTCTAAACAGTCACTAAAAAAAGTGTTGAAAACTTAGATTTTTAACTTTTTTATATTTTATATAGCTTATTCATTATTGCCAATTCATTTTTTCATAGTTGAAAGCATGAGTCAATTGCAGCTAGACCACCAAAGAAAACCTAGAAGCATTGGACAGCCGTTTCGTCCTATTGTGGGACTCCTCAGCAGTGCGCATCCACGATCCCGCCTCAATAGATTCGAACCCAGGACCTACCAGTCTCGCACCAGAACACTTAACCTCTAGACCACTGAGCCGGCATCCGATGGTGTTTATATCTAACTCCAACCGATCCTATGAAGACGAGCAACCGTCTCACCAATTGTCTTCAGTGAGTTCCTATCTCACAACAGACGTGGTTTGAAGCGAGGTCGTGGATGCGCACTGCTGAGGAGTCCCACAATAGGACGAAACGGCCGTCCAGTGCTTCCAGGTTTTCCCTGGTGGTCTAGCTTTAATTGACTCACGCTTTCAACTATGAAGATACTAAATCTCCACGAAACCCCCTTCTGATAATAACATTCTTGATCTATCTGGTTGGTTATAGTTAGAAAGAGAGAGATAGTCAAAGAACGATGGTGCAGTTTCAACAAGAAATCAATAAAAACATTGTGATTTAATAATTAGATACGTAAGTGAATATGAGGTGTTGAGATGTAGGTTATGAAAATTTTTTTCTCTGAAGCTACTACTCATATTTTATGACGTTGGAGTTCAGTTTACTACTTTATTAAGGTAAAAAAGAAAGGCATCTATTAACATTTCATAATCAGTCGACGCTGACATAGTGTGAATTACAGTTTTGAGATGGTGGTGGTGTAGACGACACATTCGTTATCGTCAAAAAGGATGAACTAGTAAACACCTACAGGCTGATCAACAACGTCTTCAATGACATCAAGTTCACCATAGAACAGGAGTCGAACGACAAGCTATCATTCTTGGATATATTAATCATCAGAACCGACACAGGTAAACTGAAGAGTCGAGTGTACAGGAAGCCGACCCACACCGATCGAATTCTCAACTACAATAGCAACAACCCAAGAGCTCACAAAATCAACTGTGTACAAACTTCGTTCAAGAGGGCGAGGACACACTGCAACACAATTACAGCACGGGAAAATGAAGAAAAATATTTGAAAACCATCCTCCAAAAGAACGGCTACCCAATCAACTTCATCAAAAAAACCAGCCGCATCCATCAGTAGAAACGAAGTCAAGTGTAGAAATCAACAAAAGGATTACCTCACCAAACATAAAACGTATATCAGAAACGACAACGAGACTGCTGAGAACCTTCGGAATAGGTATTGCCCACAAACCAACAAAAACAAACCAAACATCATCTACAAAATAAATTGTGTCAACTGCGACAAACACTACATCGGACAAAGCAGACGCCCTCTTCATCTTCGCCTGCATGAACATCAATTAGCAGTCAAACGCCATGACATGTCTTCACGTATATTAATGCACGTGGACAACTGCGGACACACATTCGACTGGAAAAATGTGATTTTGGATTGAGGCAATTCCAAAAACACCAGAGAAATTTTAGAAGCTTGGCACTCAGGTCAATCAGCAATAAATAAGCACATTGAAATCAATCCAATTTATCAATCAATCAGGAAAATTATGCAGAAACATAGGAACAAAAATCAAACCAATGGGAGATACAACCAAAACAAAGAAGTAAACAATGACAGACTCAAGATCAACAAGAACCAATCAACATCGAGGTGCACAGGACAAACTGAACCACATGTGAAGAAATTCGAACACTTCACTTCTACCCGACGTTTGTGCTGATGATGTCGTTCAGAAGGACGATGAAAGCTCCACGACCAAATCATCCAGCTCATAGAACAAAACATTACAGTTTTATGTAATAAAAACTTTGATCAAATTAAAATTCACACATATAATCACTCAATAATTAAATGTTATTAAAGGAAAGAGAAATAACAATAATCATTATATTCATACTTGTTGCATAACTTCTGGAGCCATCCAACAAGGTGTACCAACAAATGTATACCGTCTTAGATCAACACTACCAGTTGCAGTAAGTGGTTGAGTAGCTAAAAAACCAGCAACTCCAAAATCTGCTATTTGAATTATTCCATCATCTTTGACTAATAAATTACCACATTTTAAATCTCTATATTTATTTAAGAATAATGATATTTTGTGTAGAGAATAAAAAGGGAAATAAGATAATTCATATAAAAAAGACAGGGATACTTTATCAAGTTATCTACCATAATGTACATGGATTTTAATCAGAGTTTTTAAGAATTAATACTGTAGTGTGGTCTACTTATATCTATATAAGTAGTATATGGTGATGGTCAGACATAGAATGTATCTTGGTAGAAGACCGATAAGGAAAGAACTGAAACGAAGCGCAATTGGCATGAAAATGCATGAACAATGAAATCAGAGATGGTTTGATATTTGCTGAAGGAACAGTTAAGATTGAGACATCTTGTTGCTTTTTTGCAAATTAACTGTTTACTGTATGGTTATCAGAATCTAGTGAGATGGTCTGTAATTTGTTCTTAAATACATTCGATTGTCCCCACCCGTGTTTTGTTCACTACAATACCAGCAGACGATTGAGTTCAATTGACATTATCCAGCTATGAACAATAAAGCCTATTCATTTGTGTACGCAAACAATTGAAGCAGGTTGATATTCAATGTGTTCATATGCAAAAAGCTGTCAAAAATATTTTTATTACATATCTATATTTAGCTAGTGATAGCTCACTTAAGATCCGGTACAAGTGTGTATCGATTTACTTATTCCAACAAATTAATATGAGCATAATGGGAGACAAAATATTATCAGTATGGGGAAGAGTTGTAGAGATTGTTAGATTTTATAATTTATATCAGGGATTGCGTTTAGTTGAACTAATGAAAGCTTAAAAGCACTGGATAGTTGCTTCCCCCTACTACGAGACTTTTCAGTAGTGCACACGCATGATAATATCGTGGATTGAATCCAGCACATTCAGGTTTTGGATGGATCATCTAACCGTTTACATTTCCAACTTTGGTCGATTAGGAGTATTGTGCAACGAGATATGAAGGTCCTGGGTTCGGTCGAATCGTAGATGTACACTGGTAAACAGTCCCGTAATACGACAAAACAGTTGTCCAGTACTTCTTGATTCTCAGTAGTTGTCTAACTAAGGCCAAGACAGTTTTAGTAACGTTAATAGATTTGCGTTAGCGCAGGTTGGTATGCCATATTAGTACATCAAAATAAAGGTAACAAGATGAATTATAAAAGGAGTTCGAGAAAGTAATGGTGAGAAAGACTAAACATTGAGAATATAGTTCCAGAAGATATAATGAAAAAGTATGTATGAAGAAATGCCAGAACTGAATAACAAGAGCACAGTAAATAGTAAATGCATCTACTCTGCTGATCGGCTTTGAGCGATTCCACCCAACGTCACCATCGCTGATCGTGGTTATCATGTGCACTCTAAACACCTACCAATATGATCCAGATCAACAGTCAATAACTATATGGAGTATTGACACTCATTTACCAAGTATACAGATCTAAGTTCTGTTTTAAAATAAACTTTGTGAGGACTAGTGATACTCAAACCGACTCCCTGAACCAAAGTGGGGTGAGTTGGGTTCGAACTTGAGACTTACTGCTGCAGATTTTATTTAATTATCATTACAACAAAGCCTAGTACATTTTTGATGAATCGTGGGACATTGAAACTTAAAATTCAGATAAAATTTATTGAAATCATTTATAATGTAAAATAGCTAACAATAAAAAGTCAATATTCAGACAAAAAAAAGTACAAAACAGTTGGCTGAGCAAATCAAATATATATATGAATAAATTATTTTTCGAAGGAAACTATGACTGTATTTGAGACAAGAAGTTAATTTACCATTTTCTTACATATTACAGTTAGTATTATAGTTACTTTTCATTTCTTATGTAAGAGCCCCCAAAATGCCCTGGTACGGCCGAGAGTGGGGAGAGTCCGCTCTCCCTCTCAAAACGCTCTCATATGGCCACGCGTATATAGCCTCTACCAGGGAAGTCCTACTCACTGCCTTCTCGTGGCGGCGGTGTTGTTCACGAAAGTGAGAGGACGAAAAGCGAATGTTCGGTGCTTTAACCGGGTTGATGGACACAGAAAGTTCACCTAGGGGAGTTGGAAAACCCTGATTCCAAACCAATGGTCTCTCCAGTATCCTGGGGGAACAAATGGTGTATGAACCTATTATTGGTCACCGGCTACCATGGGACTGCATCTCCTCACGATGCTCCACTGCCTTGTGGATTAGACCTTTAGGTCAAAGGCTCCGGGTGTGGCCCCCTAAGAAAACCATCTGCTTCAGTTTGGGCATCTGAGCAGTATCACAGCCCTCACACAAATCTCATTTGATTTGTGCGGCGCATATGTATCTGTTACCCCCTTGTACCAATATCTATGTGTATAAATAGATAAATCTTATGTAAGAATAAAATCGAATGATAGCTGGAAGATTAGTATTAATTAGAAATGCTCACCGATGAACTAAACCATTTTCATGAATATACGCCAATCCACGTAGGACATCACGTAGAATGGTAGCAATTGTATTTTCATCGAATACACCATAAGTGATATCTCGTTTATTTTGTGTATACTTGATAACATCCAACAATGATCCTATAGAGAAAATTATTATTTTGATTTAAAGACCACATATATAGTCAGTGTTTTAAGAGAAATATCAGATAATATTAAAGAGATTCAAGGTATCAAAATCACCAAAGTCAAAACGATGGTATCATCCAACGCCACAACTTTATGACCTATCATTAAATCAAATCTATCAAAAGATTGAATCCTTGAGAAAATGGTTACCCAGACTTCATCAGGAGACGTTCATCGAACCAATTAACAAACACAAAATTAACAACAAAGGTCAACAAACAGATAAGATAGGGAACACATCCAAGATCATAAACAAATTATTAAGGGCACCAAAATAGATGTAACCTACAAGCCCACAAAATCGTTACATCAACGGCGTCTGATAATACACAATTACCTTTGGTTGTACTTATCTAGTAAACGATCCTGCATTATTATTATTATTGCTCACTTACCAGGTGTACAGATTAATGTACTTAATTTCAAAATAAACAACCTTTCAAACGCAAAGTAGGACCTAAGATATGTGTACATCGGTTCAAGCTGCCATAATACACCAAACGCGATTACTTACTTTCGCCTGTTATTCCTCATGGAGGATCATAGGTCGCTCACAATGATGACGGTTGTAATAGTTCTTCAAGTTTCAACTCCGTATAGTAGAATTAACTGACTCGGCTTTCACATTGAAGATTGTGACTTTGATGTTGGTTGACAGTTGTTTTGAGTTTCATATGTTCTTTAACTGTAAGAATGCTACCCTTACTTTGTCAATCCTTGACTCAACGTCTGCATCATATCCTCCTTGTTCATCGATGATGCTGTCCGGGCAAGTACGTGAAAGTTTTCAACTGTTTCAAAGTTTCTCCATCAAATGTGATTGAGTTGGTATTTTCTGTATTGTAATCTGAGGATATTGGTTTTTTCCTTGTGTATACTGAGGCCTAATGATGTAGAGGCTGCTGCTATAGTGATTGTCTTTACTTACTTTTGCTCGTGTGTAACGTTAGAAGGGTCAGGTCATTCGCGAAGTCCAAATAAATTATTTGCATCCATCCTGTTCATTGTATTCTGTGTTTCCGCACAGATGCCCCCAAATGCCCTGATACGTTCGTATTGAAGATTCTTACTTTAATTTTAATTGATAGTTGTTTTTAGTTCCGAATGCTCTTCAATTGTAAGAATATTGGCCTTGCTTTACAAATCCTTGCATTCACATCTGAATCAGATCCTCCTTGTTCATTAATGATGCTTCCCAGGTAAGTAAAAGATTCCACATCCTCCAGCGTTTCCAAATCAAGTGTGACTATGTTGGTGTTCCAAATCGTCTAATTGATTCGGAGTTATCCATTGTATTCCGTGATTCACCTCAGATGTGGAGGTATTCATAATCCAGCCACCTACAAGAAGAAAAAGTGGCAGAGTAAGCAGCCTTGTCTGACTCCGATCCTTACTTGGAATCCGTCTGTCAGCTGTCCTCCATGCACCACTTTGCCTTGTAGTCCGTCATATGAATTCCGTATAATGTTGACAATCTTCTCAGGAACTCCATAGTTTCGAGGAAGTTTCCATAATGTTATCTTATCCACATTGTCAAACGCCTTCTCATAGTCAAAGAAGTCGATGTGCAGTGACGAGTTCCACTGAACTGATTGTTCAAAGATGATCCATAGTGTGGAGATTTGGTTTGTGCACGACTGATCTTAACGGAATCCAGCCTGTTGATCTCAAAGTTGGGCGTCTTCTGAATCTTTCATTCGGTTCAGCAACACTCTGTTGAAAACTTTTCCTTGTACTGACAACATTGTGATGCCTCTATAATTCTCATATTTGCTCAGACCTTTCTTTGGTATATTGATGAGGTGTCCTTCATTCCACCTTGTCGGCACTAAGTGTGATAGCCAATAAATTTGGTCTTTTCCACAAACAAGCAAGACGAGTGATATTTGAACCTGTGGCTTAGTGGGCGAGAGCCAAACACTTTAACCTCTGCACTACAATAATAAGTTTGTATTGATTAACTGAAACGTTTAGTATAAATTAGTGCAGATTACCGGTGTTAAAAGTAATACTTACTAACTACTCATGTTGATTGATGAAAATATTAAATAAATTAAATGTGAGACCGATCAAACTATAATTTTTAATTCGTCGAATTCTACATAATAACGAACACAACTGAAATCAAACGACAGAAACGGGATAATTGGATGCAAATTATCTTTTGTTTGGTTTTAGAAGACCAATACATATACCACCAAAATTAAGGTCTAAATGATCTTTTACAAAGAAAAGTCTTTCGTGAATTTATTATCTAAGTGGAATAATAAATTAACATTGAATGGGATTATATCTTCAGTGACTAACGCATATGTAGAAGAGTTGATGTAAGCACAAGTATACAACAAAGACGAACATAAATAAACACAGAATGCAAAAAATCTAGCTGTCATATTTGACAGAAGTATAAAAATGGAAAGTTGGGAGAGATGGAATAATAGAAGAAACGGTAAGGAATAGGAATGAACGAAAAGATTTAGAAGATAAGGAATGGATATACTCATTTAATCACGTTGAAAGACGTCCAGCTACTAATTTTTACTATCTTCAGAACCCTGATCATAAAAAGTAACCATTCCCATACCACTTAAGTCATTGATTTCATAAACTCGTAGCATTGTGGTAATTAGTACTATTACACGCCTACGTGATTTATTCCAAAAAGATAACCATAGGACGGATGAATTATTTTAACATTTCTAATTATTCTGTTATTTATAAATGTGACCTTGAGGATGTGTGTATGGTTGTATGTATGTGCCTACATACTTGCTTACATCACTTTCATGCTTGTAAGTATTGAGTCACCCATCATTCAATGAGTTGACTATTTCGACCACTAAAGTTCAAATGTATTTCGTTTTGTCTCTCTGTTGAATATCTGAAATGTTTTCCCTGAAACACTATCCAATTCGGCCTTTATATCTACGTTATTATTAGAAAGATTAGTCGACAAAACATATACGAAGTAAACAGAGTATATAGTTTGCTAGCATCAATATCGTTTGATCTTACTTGATTTGGATAAAAATTAAACAATGTCATAGTTTATTCGCTCTCAACATTTTTTTTCCAAACCAGCTTGACACTATATATATGAGCAAAGGCTAATCAGAGTCTATTTGAAAGTTTGGTATTGTATGGTTATTATAATCATTTGGTCTTAGACTAAGTAGTTTGGTCAAACTAAACGTCTGATAATCTTTATTTTGTCTATAATCCCCCTATGTGGATAAGTTTGTTTAACTTGCTCTAACCATCTCAGTTTATGAATAATAACAATCTTATCACCCTATTTATTAACTAATACACTGAATCTAGCATTAACATTACTCTTTGGGATACTTTGTATCAGGTGAGAAATGCTTCAAAAACACCTTTCAACAAATACTTACAAATTACGCCAGTTTTCATGTTGAAGGGTTATGGTACATATACAGTAATACTAATCAGTCGCATTATTTATATCTGTACATAGACATCTTGTTGGGGTAATATGTGGCTTAGTCCGGCAAAATGCAAACTACTTTTTACATAAATACTAGGATTTTGATAGCTACCATTGTATTAAGATTCATGAAACCTAATTGGATAGTACAATTTTCATTGTCAAACCAAATAATGATTCGGAAGGATCATGGAGCATCGGTAATGGATATATTGACATATTTTATAGTCACTCTAGGTGTTTTTCATTACTCATCATATCAAAATTCTCATTAAACAATCTTGTTTGTGTATTCAAAGGTGATGAAGGGGTCTTAAAGGAATATATTAATTTCTGGGAATACAGAAAATTGTCTCTAGTTGTATGCCTATGAAAAATCTATACATTTCAATAGAAGTCACACGCCTTTAAGTCAAAAAAGTTAGTTTTCTAAGACCTGATAAAAAGTAATCACTTGGTTGATATACTCATAACCAGGTATAAGCCTTGTTTGGGTTCCTCTAGATCCAACTGAGCGTCAAATGACTATAAAGGACCATTCAAAATGTAAGCGAACATCTTTCCTTTATGGTTATTATAGAAAGATTCTAGTTTTTTATGAAATGCAAAATACGGGAAATCAAGTTATCCCCAAATTATAACTAACAAAGGTTTATGTAGCATATTAGTCAAGTACATGTTATGTACCTAAATTGAAGCCACACTTTGTTTGATAGCTAGTGATACTAACCAGTCGCTCAATTCGGAATATGTGGAGCGGATTACGATGAGACATACTGATTGGCACCTAAGTGATTTAACTACTGACCCACAGCCCCATAGCAAAAATAAACACGTATCTCTAAATATATCTAAACTAAGACCCCTGATACACATAAGTTGGAATCTTTTCAGACCCCGAAAACGTTCGTCTTAGATTCAGACTGTTGGTCAGTAGTGTGGCTGAAGTATAGTTGAAAACCAGTCCAAATATTTCTTAAGGTTTTGCAAATCACTCTATCTGGTCTGCATGGCCCCTACTTTATGAGTCTCACTGACTCCATTATTATATTCCATATCCTTAGTCGACTTCCACTGGTCAGCGCCAAAGCAAGCTTGAAAAAACAGTGATAAGGATTGTTACTTTAAGATATGACATGTCTAAAAGTTTTATCACAAGGAATTTAACCTTTTAGCTGTCTACATCTAAACAAAAGATTTGACATTTGAACACGAAGTGTTACAGAAAACGTAAGATTTATATGACTTACACCAAATTAAAAAAGCTATGCTACTAGCAGGATGTTTTCCTAGAGTTATACTAGCCATCTATTCTATGAAGCGAATATGTCCATTACTTTTCGCACACAACTTACCGAGTAAAGTGAGTTTTTTCTCTTTATAATTTTTAGGGATTTCACGTTGATAAAAAACATGTGAATCTATATCGCATAATATAGAAACTAGGCAAAACTATCGTGTAGGAGTAGGTTAGAAGAAAGCTAGGGGCGGTCAAATCAAAACATGGCACAAATCCATGAAGTCACTGACAAGTGGACTAAGTCATTTTGGTAGGTGTAGACTACCTGGTTGGGATTCGCGAGATGATAGCAATCGATGTTTAGAGACCCTGAATGACATGGCTCAAAATCGTTTACAATGGCGAAGGTGCATCCACTCTCTGTGTTCTCCCAAATTCTAATCTTCTAAATTCCTCATGTCTCTTTTTTCTCTTTCCAAATTTATTTCATTGGATTATACTCCTTCAATAACATCTTCAAACCTTAATCTTTCAAATAATGCTTATACTCTTACTACTCCTACCACTATGGGATTTGAATCGACAACTTCATCTCTTTGCTAATGTGGTATGGCGACTCGAACTGATGTACGTACGTACGAAGTTCTACGTTGTGACTGACTGACAGGCGAAACTATAATTTATGGACGAACCAATAGGACTTAGGAAAACAGGTCTTCGGTTATTGGCATAAAATTCACTTATCCATTTAGCTAAAAAGCCTTTTGATATTTTACCTGATGTCAGTTCGTGATGAAAACTCTAAATCTAATTCCTAACTCTAGTCATAAAATGTAAATCATAATTTGTATTCTTCCTACATGTTTACATACCCTATTTAGCTCTAGTAAGACATTCTCAAGGTTACTTTAGCGTCACTCAAAGGTCGTCCATAAATTATAGTCTCACCAAAAATCACATCTTGGGGATCTAAAAAATATATTACAGCTATTGGATAGATGTATCGACCACAGTTGAAAAAATTATGTTGAAAATTACCTACTGAGTATATCGTCAAGTAGAACAAGCATTATTACTATCATCATTGCAAATGAGTAAAGTACACACCACCAATCATTACAATTACTATCAATCATAAAAATGTTTGCGAAACAACTCTACAAACCTCTTTGGCATAGGTCCATGATGATGCAAAGTTCTGTCTGGGCAACGAAAGAAGCATAGTATGCTACTATATTCTCGTTTTTCATATTTTTCATGGATTTTATTTCTCTCTAATTCAGTTTTGGATAAAACTGAAGCTATAACCTACGTTTATTTCTTCTAACGACGCGGATGTGCTGCATTTCTCAAGGTTGATTATTTTGATTGCACATTTCTTTCCATTTGAGGGACAAAGAGCTTCAAACACCGTAGAAGTAGCACCCTGACCTGAATTTATTGTGAGGTAAGGCTAAAAACAAACCAATAGACTTCCCGAATTCATAAGAGGCCTTAGTCATTGGCCATTGAATCGGTGTTTCACAGAGACTACCGGTTGAGCCAACAGTGAAGTCAGTCATACTCAATATTTGGTGTTTGGAATTGGACGTTGCACAGAAGTAAGATAATATGCCTATGAATTTTTGCGCTCTTTCGTCCCAACGACCTTGAGTAGTTAAATTTAATGCATTCAGCGTTCGAACACGTGTAAGCTCTCATGTTTTTTGGAGTTATTATTATCTGGGTAGCCTGTTACTGAGTGACATTTCAAATAATTGTAATTTTTTTCCTTTGCAATAGTTTTTTTTCTTGAAAGTAGAAATACTATGTATGAACTCTCGTCTAAATTAGAGCGAATAGTTTCAAAGTATTTGAGCGCCGAGTTGATGTAAGACATTGAATAGGAATAATATATTTGTAAAATCTCAGCGAATGAATTTGTAGTAAATCCAACGTTTCGCCTAGCAATCTGGTCCAAGCTTTTTCAAGGAATTATAATCAAACATCAAAATTATCGATAATTTTAGAAATACTTTAGTTTATTCAAAGTTTCATAAAGTCCATAGAGGGACTTAATTTGCATAAGAATAACCGCACAATTCTAGATGCTCCGAATGTGTATGAGTCAGTAACCTACACGAATTTGGAAATGCCATATAATAAATGTGTTTTAAATATTCATTCTTCTCCTGAAATAGCAGATACACCTACTGTACTTAAGTTAATAAAATAATATACCGGTAGTGCGATACTTATTTTGTCTTATGCATACTCAGCAACGCCTGTGGTTCTTCACATTAGAGTGAGGTATCAGTCAACCTGACTGTTGCATTCCACTTTGTAATACAGCAGATAACCAATGTAAGGGATGTTTCTGGAAGGTCACAGCCCGCTCAAGTTGGGAGGGAACGATATGGCTCTCCAGCTTACATTGAGGTCACACCTCGCTGCAACACCTTACATGAGTCACCCTCTCGTGGTATTCAGAGAATGAGGCTACATCGATGACTGTATAGAAGTAACAAGAATTTATTTTGAAAACTTTATTGGCTAGATTAAGTTGAAAACTCCGCCTGTAGCGCTTCTAGAGTTGCTGCCGACCCCAAACTCGGGTAAAGGAGGAGGGTTGAGCATGGGGTTAGCGACCCCATCCCGTAGAAAAACTAACTCGCTAAGAAAAAACGCTAACCAGAAAAAATAATTCAAACCATTTAAACTCTGTCGTGGGAGTTGAAGGAATAATTATGACGTCTCATGATGAAAGCCGAGTTCCTTCGGAAGCCAACAGGCCGATGCCCCTTCTAACAACCAGAGCAACAACTTTCATAGGTATATGGAATGTCCAGACAATGTAGGGACCGGGAAGACCAGTCAAATAGCAAAGAAAGTGAGAAGATACAAACTGGCAGTACTTGGAATCAGCGAAACCCATTGGACACAAGCTGGACAGCAAAGGCTAGATACGGGGGAGATAGTGCTGTACTCCGGTCGCGAAAGCGAAAATGCTCCACACACTCAGGAAATGTTGTAATGCTGTTTACAGAAGCACGAAATGTACTTGTAGGATGAGAATCTCATGGATCCAGAATTATCGTAATGGACAACACAGGATATGAAGATATCATGGGACAACATGGACTGGTAGAGAGAAATGAAAATGGTGGGAAATTTACAAATCTATGTGCACTCAACAAATTGGTTATAGGCGGCACAATATTCCCCCACAAACGCATACACAAAGCTACATGAATCTCATCAGATCACACTACACAGAAGCAGATCGATCATGCTTGCACCAGTAAAAATTTCAGAATAACAATGTAATATGTGAGAACCAGGAGAGGAGCTGACATAGCTTCAGATCACCTCCACCACCTGGTTGTAGTCAAGATGAAACTAAAGCGAAAGAAACACTGGACAGTTGGGGAAACAGCATTACAAAGGTTCAACACAGCCTTCCTTCGAGATACTAACAAACTCAACCAATTCAAGATAACCCTCAACAACAAGTTTCAAGTTCTACAGGATCTACTCAAAGAAGGAGAAACTACGATAGAGGACAACTGGGAAGGGATAGAAGAAGCATTAACTTCAACGTGTCAGGAGGTTCTGGGTCGCAAGAAGCATCATCATAAGGAATGGATTTCTATGCGAACTCTGGACAAGATTGATGAAAGGAAGAACAAGGAGACAGCAATTAACAACAGTCGAACACGAGCAGAGAAAGTCAAGTCACAAGCAGAGTAGATAGAAGCAAACAAGTAAGTAGAGTGGAGCATCAAAGCCGACAAGCAGAAATACATAAGAGAACTAGCAACGACGGCGGAAAAAGCTGTAAGAGAAGGGAATATGAAACAACTATATGATACAACGAAGAAACTAACAGGGAGATGTAATAAACCGGAGAGGCCAGTCAAGGATAAAAAAGGAGAGACAATCACGGAGATTCAAGAACAGAGGGAAGGAGGGGCAGAACTGCTAAATAGACCAGACACATTGAGTCTACCGGACATCGAAGCACCACACACAAACCTTCCTATAGATGTCAACCCATCAACGACCGAGGAAATCAAGATGGCCATCAGACGAATCAAGAACGGTAAAGCAGCAGAACCTGACAATATACGAGCTGAAGCACTGAAACCAGACATTGAAGTAACCGTAAACCTGCTTCACCTTGTATTTGAGGATATTTTGGAGGAGGAACAAATGCCAGCGACATATTGGAAAGAAGGACACCTCATCAATATACCAAAGAGAGGTCTGAGCAAATATGAGAATTATAGAGGCATCACAATGTTGTCAGTACAAGGAAAAGTTTTCAACAGAGTGTTGCTGAACCGAATGAAAGATTCAGAAGACGCCCAACTTTGAGATCAACAGGCTGGATTCCGTTAAGATCAGTCGTGCACAAACCAAATCTCCACACTATGGATCATCTTTGAACAATCAGTTCAGTGGAACTCGTCACTGCACATCGACTTCTTTGACTATGAGAAGGCGTTTGACAATGTGGATAAGATAACATTATGGAAACTTCCTCGAAACTATGGAGTTCCTGAGAAGATTGTCAACATTATACGGAATTCATATGACGGACTACAAGGCAAAGTGGTGCATGGAGGACAGCTGACAGACGGATTCCAAGTAAGGATCGGAGTCAGACAAGGCTGCTTACTCTGCCACTTTTTCTTCTTGTAGGTGGCTGGATTATGAATACCTCCACATCTGAGGTGAATCACGGAATACAATGGATAACTCCGAATCAATTAGACGATTTGGAACACCAACATAGTCACACTTGATTTGGAAACGCTGGAGGATGTGGAATCTTTTACTTACCTGGGAAGCATCATTAATGAACAAGGAGGATCTGATTCAGATGTGAATGCAAGGATTTGTAAAGCAAGGCCAATATTCTTACAATTGAAGAGCATTCGGAACTAAAAACAACTATCAATTAAAATTAAAGTAAGAATCTTCAATACGAACATTAAGACAGTTATACTGTACGGGGCTGAAACGCGAAATATTAAATCCATCGTCGAGAAAGTACAAGTATTTATAAACATTTGTCCACGTAAAATACTCACCATTCACTGGCCAGATGCCATCAGCAACATTGTTTTATGGGAGAGGAAAAACCAGCTTCCAGATGAAGACAAAATCAGGGAAAGACGTTGGAAGTTGATAGGACATACATTGAGGAAATCACTAATGTGTATCACGAGGCAATCCCTAACTTGGAATCCGGAAGGCAAGCGGAAAAGGCGAAGGTCAAAGAAGACAATTCTCTGGGAAATAGAAGCAGAAATGAAAAGGATGAATAGGGACTGGAAAGAAGTTGAAAGGGCTGCCCTGGACAGGGTTGGATGAAGAGTGCTGGTGTGCGGCCTACGCTCCCCCTCGAGGGGTATCATGTGTAAGTAAGTAAGATTAAGTTGAAAATTATAGTTCAACCACAGCTGTATGGGCTAGTTCGTGTTGTGTGGTTGGTAGATAGGTGTTGGCTGTTCCTGATCTTGACTGTCGGCACACTGTCAGAGTTTTAGTCGCCTCCCCGCCGAACGATTTCGCTGGGACTCATTATATGCCACCGGCCCTACAATACTCAGAAGATCTTTTATGGACTGAGATGAATAATAATAGTATTGAATAAATCCTGAAATATGAGAGGAGGATACTTTTATGGTTTTTAAGACTATTCCAACTGGTTGCACTTTTGTAGCGAGTGGCGCTTCGAATGATATAAGATTTAAGTAAGTTTTCAGGGTTATTAAGTGTGCGTTTCGTTTTAAATGTAAATCGCGGGATATAGAACTGGAAATACCGTTGAAACTTTGAATTATATGTGACGTTTTAGATTTTGGTTTCTTTACTGTCCGCAATTGTTTAGTGCCAGTTTTTGTTTGAAAGAATACGTTACACAATCTTTCATAATGAATCACAACTATCCCTAAAATAATTTGCTGATGGTTGGCAACCCATGTACAAGGAGATTTCTGTTGGAAAATAGGAACAGTCGCTTGTGCGTTCACCATCGCTAGATAACGCCATTGAAAATGTCAGTGAGCAATCTGGCAAACATATAATCATCACGAATTCGAGAAGTATAAAAGGATAACTATCACACGTGTAAGTTTGCACTGTGAAATTTTCAGGCAACTGTACACGGCTCCTAGTGTTCAGTATATCTCGAGTTCTATGTCTCTTTATTTGCTTCTTTTTCTATGATGAAATATGTTACTGCCTTAGAAATATTTTGTACATTGAAGTCTAAATCAAAAATTTCACTGGGAGGTACTGAGATAGGTTCTGATTCATTTAGTGGTTTTTCATTAGTTAATGAGGAGCAAAAGTGTTCAATAAGTAGTTCTGTAACAAGTTTAATATTTTCGTATATTTATTTGTCCCTAATAAATACGTTTCCTTATTTTGATTTAGCACGTTTAAGTTTATTTTGGAGGAGTTCGGTAAGTGGGGAGGAGTCGTTATTCAGTTCGACAGCACGTTTTTCCTATTCAACTGCTTTTATGTACGTATTGCCTCTGCATAGACAAATATTTCTCATAGTTACTAAAGAGGAACAGTCATTAAAGTTGTGAAATCGAGTACAGTGTCTTTAAGGACGTCTTCGATTTGAGACTGGTATATACAGATCTTTAGAAAACTTACACTTCCATTATTCTAAAAGTGCGATTTTGTTGAAGATATTTGTGATGTTCTGATAGAATTTAATAGTTAGTGTTTCGGTGTTGTTTGCAGTAAAGAAAGTTCCCCAATCAGTGCTTCTGAGGCAGTTTCGGAAGTTTTTCCGATCGACCTCGTGATAGTTTCTACAAAGTGTAGCAGTTTTACATCTAGCGGTCGTTGTTTTTATATTAAGGTTACATACATGAATGTTATGATCGCTACGTGGAAAGTTTTTCAAATATACAGCTTTGGGGGTGACGCCACTGGTAAAAATTAAGTCCAAGATATTTTGATGCCTGGTAGGGCTACTGACACACTAAATCCACTTTTCAGACTCAAGACATTCAGTAAATGATTCATAACGTTTCGGTGCCTTGATTGGCAACCAAGAAATTTCAGGCATGTTGAAGTCACCACAAATAATCTTTCCTGTGAATGGAAAGGATCATGCTAGTGTGAATATCTCTGACAATGTTGCGATCTAACCTATTTATGCTTTAGGTTGACGGTAGACACAGTCGAAAAGTAAGATAATGGAATTTGATGGCTTTAAAACAATCCACACTAAATCCTTCAGTTTGTTTAGTTAAGGCATATCACATAAGTGTGTTTAAGCTAGAGTGAGCGCAAATAAAGCATCCTTTACCTCGTCCTTTCAACCTATCACTTCGATATAGAAAATAGTTATGAAGAGGTGTATGTAGGTGGTAAATATTACTGGTAGTCCACGCTTCAGACATCATTATAATAATGTCGACGACGTAAGCAATAGCGATAATTCATTGACGTAGAGAGAAAAAAGTAGGGGTCCTAAGACAGTGCCTTGAGTACAATGCTATTGACCGGCCCCCGGTTGGATAGAAATCCATTGACCCTCACTCTCTGCCTGCGGTCACGTAAGAAGTTTCCCATCCCTTACCGCACAGCACCTGTTATTCCGAAGCCCCAGAGCTTCTGCATAAGACCTAAGTGTGAAACCTTATGAAACGCTTTGTTAAATTCTGTGAATATCACATCGACAGACAAACCATTACTTAGGGCTGCTGTCAAACCCTCTCTCGCAATGAGTAAGTTAGTCAAGTATGAATGCATGTTTCGAAACCCGTGTTACTCGGGAGTTAACAGATTGTGCGAATCTATGTGACTTGGTAACTTAACCCGGATTATCTATTCAAATAACCTAACGATTATGCTGGTTAGACTGACAGGTTGGTAGTTAGATACGATCTGCCTCTGATCATCCTTAGATACGAGACTGACTATAGCGTCTTTTCAATCTCTAGGGAGTTGAGCGAGTGAAAGGGACATATTGAAGATCGTCGCGAGTGGTCTTGAAATAATTTTCGCAAGAGATTATAGCAGTCGTGGATGCAACCCATCAGGGTCTGGTGTCTTACAACGTTCGGGGTTGGTGACTAATGGAAAGGCAGTTTCCTCAGTCACATGCATAGGTGCTATGGCTGGTATCTCGGTGTGAATGGGACATGTATTTGTAACAACACAAGTAAAGTAGACTTCTCTAAAATAGTTTGAAAAAGTCTTAGGTTTTGCCAAATCTTATTCAGCAAGTAAATCTGAACTTTCACGCAACAGTAATGGGGGAATACCATCACTAAGTTTTGCTCTGCGTTTAACATACGAAAACAATCGTTTCGGACATGTACGGCTATCATATGCCAACTGTCTTTCCTAAATAGTACGGCATCTCGCTATGATCTTTTCACATATATTCCGGAATTTTTTTATTCGCATATTTAAATGATTCCTGTCCCGTTGACAAAAATAAGTTCCACAAGTGTTTCCCAAGCTTCAACAGCTTCCGGGTTACCTTATTAATCCATGGAGGTCGATGTGATAACTTACATGTTGAACATGGGATAAACAATTGAGTTACGGATCCGAACGTAGCCTTAAACCTATTCCATTCGTCTTTGATCGATCCATCAGCATTGACCGACCAGTCAATCGAGATAGCACAGTATCTGATCGCCGGAATATTGTCTCTCCAGATATTAGGATGGGGTGGAGCAGATGCAAATTCTATACCATGTGTCCGGAACTTAATGGAAAGTACAACGTAGTCACTATTCACTGGTGGGGGAAGGCGCTGAATGTCGATGACATCCTCACAGTGGTGTGTGGGGACAAGGTCAAGCAATGAGTGATCATGTTTCAAGCCAATATGTGTCAGTTTTACGACAAATTTACAAGTGCACACTGAATGATTGTTGATAGAAGGTCGCTATCGAAACCCTCACCTGAAGCCGTAAGCTCTATCTAGCTGATATGTGGTGCTTTGAAGTTTCCATTGACGGGAAAACCTTATGCCTTACTCCAAGAACAGATGTTTCTCAAGATAAAGTCGTCAGCAAGACAACACGGACTACGATATATTTCTCCTAAAGTCACCAACCCCTGACTAGACTTAATTGTACAGCATGCTACCTCACTTGTACCACTAACGTGCGCCCTCGATATGATTGATTGTGCACGAAATCGTTCCTTAACATATAACGTTATGCCTCATCCATTGCGGCTTATTACTCCATCACTTCTGATACAGATGTAGCCTGCAATGATGGGAGAACAGTCTATATCTGCAGTGAACCAAGTTTCTGTGACAAAAATTGTATCGGGACTTAATTCATCCACCACCAAACTTAGCTCGGACATTTTAATTCGAAGACTACGGGCATTCGTGTAGCACACACTTAAGGTGTTTTTGGGAATCATACGTTCTACCCATACAGATCTCGGGAGCATTGGCTTCTATGACCTGACTACCCGAAAACCCTTAATCGGAAGGTTCGTTTCACTGTTTAGCTTTCGACTTTTTAACTCTCTCTGGGAATTCTTCCACTTGATCCGATTCTCAAGCGACCAGTATGGTCGAATATGAATATTTGAATCACGAATTTTGCGTGCGTTATTCAATACTACGTCTCTTTCCTCAAAATTACCGAGTACCAACTTCAAGACCTTCCTTGGTTGGGTCTTGCCTCCAACCTGATTCATACACTTATCACATTGCACTCCTTCTTCCATAGGGAATAGGCAATATGGCTGGACATATTTGAGAGTAGAGACCACCACCTTAAAAACTAACTAAAAATGGTAACACGAAAATGGATATGTAAAAATATCTCAAACCTTAACCGATAGAAATTGAGTTAAAGTTGACCAAGTATGCGCTGATGCAATAAGTACACAAAATTAAAGTCAAAATAAATAATCACAAGGTCATTTTAAGTGATATAAATTCAATTAAAGTGGACACAGTAGTTTTGATGAGTACTGCATACAAGCGGCTAGCTCCTGCATAAAAATGACTGAGCTTTTTTGAAAGGTTCAAAGAACAGCAACTAAGCTAACTCCCGGAACAGAGGAGCTCCCGTATGATGCTAGACTGGCCAAGCCAAACCTATTCCCGCCGTCATATCGAAGAACCAAAGGCGACTTGATTACAGTTTTCAAATTACTTAGTGATAAATTTGCATCTGATATACCCTCATTTCTCTTGTCTTGAAAAACAGAAAATTTACGAGGAAACTCCAAAAACGTTCACTAACCCAGAACAAATTTCCTGTCAGTTGACTATCGACTTTTCCATTGAATGAATAAGGAGTAGAATCCATTATCTCAGCACGTGCTTGAGACTTCATCCGTCTACTCTTCCAAAAGAAAATTGGATCAACTGAGAGAACATTATTGCCAAGACCAACGCAATCTATCAAACCTCCTGTTCTTTCCAAACTGAAACTGAAACTGTTATCTTCGATATGCGGCTTTTCGAACGATTTGTTACGCGTAGCTATGTCGTTCCTGCTTTGTGCGGATAAAAGAAGGATGTGGTTGGCGTGTCCTCTTTCTGTGAACGATCTTCAACGAGAACGGTGATTTTGCTGAGATAATTTTGATTTATCTCAATACTTCATTTATATATCATAGTGGTTTTAAACTATAATTATAGGTATTTTGCTTACATTTCCAAATAATCCACAATCTTTTTGCGGGAAAAGGATTATGTATGGAAGGCCTTGGCCATTATTATCATAGATTTACTAATATCAACCCTTGTATGAAATATTACAGGCTTTGAGCTGCTCTAAATAACATGTATATAGTCCTCCTCAATGGAGGCGGGTTTAATCCCGAGAAAAAACAATGAAATTTAGACTAGGCTAGAAACGCTTTTACATTATTTAAAACTTTTGTTATTTGTTGTACAGTTGATGATTGTATCCGGGCAAGCCTTAGTTTTTTCCCTTTTACACCTCATGTAATGTGATACAAATTCTCGGTCAGTTAAATCATTAAAGTTGTTTTAAGTCCTAATCATTCACAGACAAGCTACACACTGCTAACGATAATGGCTGAAGCGCTAAGTTATAAGGTTCCGGTCCTTAGCTAAAAATAAGTTTTTAATTTTTTTCTGTAGGTAATAACCTTCAATCGACTACAAGTCTTCCTAAAGTACTGCACCAAATGAATTTATCCTGTATTATCCTAATAATTTTGGCATGTATGTCAAGAGTTTGCATTTACAGCAAAAGGTATCAAATAATCCATTTTCGAGCACGTGTCCATTAATAACCTTTTCAGGTATTTATTTTATGATGTGTTTTATGGAGAAGGTTTCAATTTGAGGCGTGATGTTTATATACGGGTTGCTAATACAGTACGGTAGGTGTGATTTTGTTAAAAACAAACTGCGCAAAATAACAACGTAATTTAATAAGTACGGAATTTCGCACCTCACTTTTGACCATACATTGTTTTTCAATAGATGTAAATAATAATGTCCATGTGCCTAAATTCAATTAGACAGGGCTGAGTCTAAACTTTCATATCAGTTCAGTCAGTCTTCAGTCTTCAGCAATAAGGATAGTAGGTTGATGAACCTGTGTTAATCCTGACAGATATCCTTCCAGTGAAGGTCCAGCTTCTTGAAAATGTTCACTGATGGTGCTGATACCACTTGTTCTGGTAAAGTGTTCCAGTCATTGACCACTCGATGAGAAGAACGGGACCCCACCTTTAGTTTATTAGATCGCGGTTTCAGAACCTTCTTGCTATGACCTCGGCGATTATTAGTGCTGGAGGGAGCAAAAAGATAAGACATATTAACACCCAGATCATAATTAAAGATACGAAATGCCAGTACAAGGTCACCTCGTGTCCTACGATAAGATAAGGGGAAAAGGTTTAGACGTTTTAAACGCTCATCGTAAGGGAGTTTAGAAAGACCCTTCACTAATTTTGTCCCTACACGCTGGACACGCTCAAGCGATTTAGTATCCTTTATCAAACAAGGGCTAGCTGCTTAGATACATTATTCTAAGTGTGGCCTTACATAGGTGGGATATAAAATTCGAAACATATCCTCGTCGAAGCATTTAAATGCTCTGCGAAGCGACCATAGCGCACGATAGCCTTTGGAAGCAACCGCATTGCAGTGCGTAGTTGTTTTCAAGTCGTGACTTATAGTTGCTCCTAAGTCTTTGTGCTCTTGAACGCGTGGCAGAGATGTACCATTAATGATATAGTGATAACTAATATCGTGCCCGATGTGCATGAACACGCTCTTCCTGGAATTAACTTCCAGGCCCCAATCATGAGCCCATTTAACTGATTCGTCTAAATCTGTTTGCAGATAACAACGATCAGTCTCATTTCTTATTGTTCTCCAGATTTTAACATCATCCGCAAACAGTAACGTCGACGACTTAAGTAATAAAGATAGTTCATTAATATACAGAAGGAAAAGTAAAGGGCCTAAGATGGTGCCTTGGGGTACACCACTTTTGACCGGTTTCCATTCGGATAGCGTTTCATTGACCCTTACTCTCTGTCTGCGGTCACATAAGAAGCTTCCTATCCATTCCTGTATATCACCTGTTATTCCAAAGCTCGAGAGCTTTTGCATAAGACCTAAGTGTGAAACCTTATCAAACGCTTTGCAAAAATCTATGAATATCACGTCGACAGACAGGCCGTTGTCTAGGGCAGCTGTCCAATCCTCTCTCGCAATGAGTAAGTTAGTCAAGTATGAATGCTTGTTACGAAACCCATGTTGCTCGGGAGTTAACAGATTGTACGAATCTATGTGACTCAGTAGCTTAGCCCGAATTAATTTTTCAAGTAACTTAACTACTATGCTGGTCAGGCTAACAGGCCGGTAGTTAGATACGATCCGTCTCTGACCATCCTTAAATATAGGACTAACTATGGCGTCTTTCCAGTCTCTAGGTAGTTGAGCCTGTGAAAGGGACATGTTGAAGAGCATCGTGAGCGGTCTTGAGATAATGTCCGCAAGCGACGACAGCAAACGTGGGTGTAACCCATCGGGGCCCGGTATCTTACAAGGTTTTAGGTTAGTTATCAAAGGAAGAACAATATCCTCTGTCACGTGTAAAGGTCCTATGGCTGGTATCTCATTGTCAACGAGACAAGTAGTTGTAACACTACACGTAGAGTAGACTTCACTGAAATAGTTAGCAAATGACTCCGCTTTCGCTAGATCAGATTCAGCCAATAAAGCTGAATTTTCGCTTAACAGTAACGAGGGGATACCATCACTACGTTGTTCGAGGTTCAGTCCTCCGACGATTGAGCTATCGTTTCAGATAGTAATTTAATTATTTTCACTAGTAAGATTACATCATTCAAAATATTTTACAAAGGAACTTTAATTTTTATATTCAAATAACTTCCCTTTTACATTTTTCGCAAACATGACTCTAGCTTGTTGAACTTTGATATTAGTTTATTCATATATTCGTTATATTTTGTCTATTTATTTACCGTGACCTAAATTGCGAGTGTGTTTATAGTTTTATGACAACATAAATGTAAGTAAGGACCCTCTAATGGAAGTTTTAGGATGAGAAGGCTGTTTTACTTTCACTCGATGTTTGGATATGGAATTAAATGTCTAAGTATCTGTTAGTTTAAAACTGAAGTACCATTTTATCCTATTAGTTGCTTTTAGGGTAAATCAGTAGTGTGGAGATAATTTATTCACAGTGCCTAACGTGTATCAGTTATTTACATTGTTTTCATTGTCATACAATGAATATGCTCACTTAGCAGATTAAGAAAGCAATAAAGAAACAGTGATGGAAACTAAAATATGGCTCGACAACTCAGTATGACGTGCTTTATTTAAAGTTCATGACGGAACTTATGTACAAAATACTAGTGTATTTTCTCAGCTTTGTGGGCCAATGTAAGTTCTGGTGGTACTGCCTAACTGCCCAAAGCAATAAAAAGAGGGGATGGGGTTTGGACATAGGATCCGTTGATGCTTTATCCAGTAACCTACTACTTCGAAGTTTACACTAATTATTATAATGGATATTTGACTCATTTCTTGTACTTTGTAGACTTGCATGAATTTCGTATAACGTTATTTATTATCTGAAGGGGGGACTTGTTCTTGGTTACTTTGACTTGATAAAAGAAAATATCATGTACGAAATTTAATTTCTTATGTTCTGTCTCTATAAATTCATAGGTGTATTGTTGAAAAGTTGTAGACCAGGAACGAATTTATTGTCCATCGCCTTTTATTTTCCAACAATTCATTCGTTTTTGTACGTAAAGGTTAAGCTTGAACTGGTGGATAGCAAAAACTTCTGCTGTACATAAGTTCTTTATTTTCATTCATATTGAGACAATTCTTCTGACTGTATGTATAATTCTGAAGGAGGCTTCTGGTGAAGCGGAGTGGATGAGATTGATTAAATGCTCCAAGATTGAGCTTTCGAATGACCTCTGTAATTCTTTGGAGAGTCAGGTAACGTAATGTTCGGAGATGCGTTTCGAAAGAGCTTGTCTTGTGGGGCCAATATAAACTGCTTCATATGAGCAAGTAAACTGACAGATGCACATTGATTCGGCTCAAAGCGGGGACATACCCTTCACACAACTCCAAATCACACGCCGACTAGGAAAGGTAATGAGAAGTTCAGCCGAATAAAACACTTTTTCAGAGATATTAATACTCTTTATTGCAGTATTTTTGCCGCAGTATCTTCATTAAACTGAATGTTCATGAAAAAAGTCTTCTTTGGTGCTGTGTAAACCTTTTAAAATGGTTATTTTAGCTTCAAGCTTTTTTTCAAGTGAATCTAGGTGGATATCCATTGTTGATCAGTGTCTGCCTTAGTTTACCAAGTTCGGTATCGATTGTATCCTCGGCACGTATGCGTCTCGCCCTCAAACAAAGAGAGTGGATTAGGATCCTCTTTTGCTTCAGTGAGACCCAACTTTGAAAATTCGTGTATTGATCATTCCATGTTGGCTTTCTACACATCAATATTTCTAGGGAATCGTCAGGTTTTCTTTTTACCGAAACACCTAAGAAGCGGAATTCTGAATCCGACTCTGATTCCATCGTGAACTTAATTGATTGATGACAGTCATTGAACTCGTTCAAAATGTCGTTGGCATTGAAAGTTTTGTCACAAATAATGAAAGTGTCGTCTAAGTATTTCTTGCATAGATAGAAGCTGTCAATTATTGGTCTAAGTATAGTGTTTTCTTAGTTGAAAATAGTCCGCAGTAAAATGGAACTACCAAGTGGGTCATTCTGAAGTTAGATGCAGTTTACTGAGTAAAAATGGCAAAGCGGTTGATGAGGTAGTGAATTCTTATCTACTGAGTTGGTTGAGATATGTATTATACATGGTCAACAACCTTTCATCTTTATACGCGATATCTGCTGGTGTAGGTATAAAGTCAAAGAAAGCTAGGGTTAGCCAAAATAAAACGTGGCATCAGTTCATGAAATTTGCCTTGATAATTTCTTGTTGTGCTTATGTAATGTGACAGCTTGAAATTTGTCAGGTTCCATACTGCTTACAACTAACTGATTTCATGAATGAATGAAAGTGACAATTTTTCACACATTATAATCGCTAGCACGAAGCCTAGTTAAAAGTTTCCTATTTATTTATGTTTTTCAGTTTATTTATATTATTACGATTTTTTTACAGTCTTTTAAGAGACCCAAGTCAAATACCAGATTTTGCTTTACACAACATTAACGTAAAAAATTTAACTGGTGATGATTGGATTCTAGTTTTACCACCTTGGGGTCCACTTCCTCATTGGTTCAATGATAGATCATATGAAAGATATACAAATCATAGTTATTTTAATAATTGGTCAGGCATTCCATGGTCAATGTTTTTTGATTTAAATAGTCTCTCATTATTTATACCAGTTATGGATTTAATTGAATTTCAACGTAGTAACGGTGAGTGATTTTGATTTCAATTCTTTAAGAAATGTCTATTTGTTCATAAAGAATTAAATAATATGCTGCTTAGTTACCAAGTAAGGGTATTTTGTACCCAATTTTGAACAGATTTTACGTGTATGAAGACTAGTGTGACTTACTGGGCTTTCCTTACCAGGGTAGAGTAACGTGTGTCAGATAAAGAGTTGTTTTTTAATCTAGGTGTTACAATGACGCTAAAATGATTGTTGAAGTGAAGCGATGTTTTCTCTTCAGCAGTTGATTACTAAATTTCAATCGATTACAGTTTACGGGATGGAAATACTGAACAACAGACTAAATATTTGAATATGTACAGGTGAATTAAACTTGTCATCTGTATGCAGAAATATCCAACCGAGATACTATGAATCATCAGATAAATGCTTAGTTCCTAATGGAAAATGAAAGTCCTGAGTTAATCAATGATTCTTTATTTCTTTCCATTGTAACAATAAGAAAAATGAAGGTTATTACATTTATAAAGGATGTACTACAACTTGTAGCGAATAAATTTGAGTTTGGTGTTTATCTCACAATTATAAACTTACAGTGCGGGTTAATTTTAACCTCGGCACTTACAATGAAGCATGTAAACATTATTAACTGTTTATTTGAGAATAATAATTATTTCAGTCAGTCAGTCAGTCAGTCAATATACAGCCTTGAACAGATTTACTTTAAGTAAAATTTGCACACCACAACAGACCGACGAGATGAAATCAACAAGTGTAATGACAAATGCAATCAGAATAGTGTGGTAGCAATGATAATGAGAACAGATCAAGATTGGGAAAGTAGTTCTAAAAAACAGGGTTATAAGGTATGTATGAAGGAATATTAGTGTAAAAGGTGGTAATAAGGGAAGGAATCTACGTTTATTGTGAGAAGTTACGAAACATTTGCATAATACATATACACAGCCTTCAATCATTCGTTTACATCTTTCAGTGTGTTCTGCAATCTGAACTGTCTTCTCGTCTGTTTTCCAAGTGTTCTGCCTACGCCGCGCTGTCATTGTACTGATCTTCTCTCCGTCTGACGTCTGTTACAACTTCGACGCCACGTTCCGCGACATAATAACTTAAGAACAATCTTGTGAGTGGCGTCCGCTAAACTAGAACGAAAGGCCAAAAGTAAAACAAAGACTAAACGTGTCTGTGCTACTTTTATCGATTCTGAATCGTGTCTCAAATCAATGGCCGTGCTTATCACACTCACCCCCCTTAGGTTGTCTGCATCTATCGACATGGCTTCACTGGTTGATGTCACATTTTGGTAGATGTTGGCTGTGGGTAAACCTACTTAACGTATATAATATAATTATATCATGAATTGGTTAAGGTTAGACACTAACCCTGTTAGAAGCCGGCTCATTGGTCTATTGATTAAGGGTTCGTGGATAAGACTGAAGGCCTTAATTTCGGTCCCCACGTATGGAGTGGCGGATGTGGCCTGTTGAGGAATCTCATACTAGAACGAGACGGTAGTCCATTGCTTCTTGATTTTTAGTGGTGGTCTAGGTAAGATCAGTTTGTGAGTTAAACTGTCAAAATTCTACATTCTCCTCAAACCTCCCCTATTTACATGTAATAATAGTTTATTAGCTTGGTTGATTGGTTACATACAGTCAATCAATGGACAATATTTTGGACTTAGGAAGTGATTACATTGGTTTTCGCATGTAATTTCTGATGTTTAGTACTTTTTATATGAAAAAGTGAATGACCTTACTGTTATTATTATCTTCAAAATTACTGTATTCTTAAAATTCACTTCCATAAATTTAGTATTGGATTCACAACAATCATTATTAAACAGGTCGTCCAATCATCTGTTGACAGTCGATTTAGCTCTTCAGTTAGTTCGTGGGGATTTTAATAGACAATTGGAGCAATATTCAAATGATAATGATCGTAAAGTAGATTTTTGTCCATTTGAATTACGTAAATCATATCGATTAAATGTAAGTTGATGATTAACCAACCATCTAATGCACATTTTGATTTTCTCGTCTCATGTTATCCACATCGTTATCATTGTACACAGCTCTTCCGGTCATTTTCTCGTTCATTTAGCAAGTGAATGGGCGCTACATTTTAGATTGCGACTTCCGTTAGTGATTTTGTCTCAAGCCCTAACATTCACTACATATATGTTTTTCATCAGGTATGTTAAGCTACGTTTTACTGACATCTTCATAACAGATAGTTGCTAATAACCTCAGTTAGTTGAGGTAGAATTTGTAAATTAAATAGAATGTCAATTAATTATTCACTGGTCAGTTGGTGTTTAGGATGTCTAACAATGTATATGTCATGGCTATCTTGATGAGAAAAACAGGAACTTTGTTAAACACAAGTTTATTAATAAAACACACGACACTGAAATATGTAAAAGAGAACAATTTCTTAGGTTCTTCTCTTTAGCACGTCTGCTATAATTAGAAAAGGTCGTTTGGACTAAAAAGTCTTGATAATTGCCCACACAAAATCTCCTTCGTCTTAAGTTATACGGCAGTAACAATTATTTTGTTTAAGTGAGTGATCATGCACTTGTAAAGTTTCATAGGTCCTCTTGTTCAATAGGTATTTATTTTAAAATTGTTTTTTGCCCCCAAATGCCCTGGTGCGGCCGAGAGTGGGGAGAGTCCGCTCTCTCCCTTGAAATGCTCTCACATGGCCACGCGTATATAGCCTCTGCCAAGGAAGTCCTACTCGCTGCCTTTCCGCGGTGGGGGTGTTGTTTACAAAGTTAAGAGAACGAAAAGCGAATTTACGGCGCTATAATCGGGTTGGTGGACACGGAGGGTCCACCTAGGGGAGTTCGGAAACCCTGATTCCAAACCAATGGTGCACATGGGCTCCAGGATCCTGAGGGAACAAATGGTGTATGAATCAGTCGTTGGTCACCGGCTACCATGGGACTGCATCTCCTTACAATGCTCCACTGCCTTGTGGATCAGACCTTTAGGTCAAAGTCTCCGGGTGTGGCCCCCTAAGAAAACCACCTGCTTCAGTTTGGGCACCTGGGCAGTATCACAGCCCTCACATAAATGAAATGAGATTTCTATATCCGGTGCCCCCTTGTACCAATATTTATATGTTTAAATAAATATATAAATAAAATAGATCCCCAAAAATATACAATTAGTTTACCTCTGAAAATTGAAGAGCTGCAGACAGCTACTTCATACAAGTACTAGACACATCAACAGTGCACACTCACTACTTCGCTGGTGATCGGACACATGATTTTCAGGTTTTACGACAAATGTTTAGTCAATTCCAGCTATTGGATCATAATCTGATAGTATGGTTCTGACTTTAGTCAGTTTGTTATGTAGCAAGACAACCATCCAGGGACGTTGGTGATAGCTGTTTTACTCCTGACATGTAAGAGTACATGATTATTTACTATCATACTATGAAAATCACCAAATGAGGATTATCAGAACATATAATTTGTCAAATATTGTAATGTATTTTTGAACTGCTATACTAAAAATATTCACTAATTTCATTGTTATCTAGGACTCAACATTGTCATCATCATCATCATCGTCATTCAGTCGACCAATGGAATTATTTGAAGGAAATAGTTTTAATTTACAAAATGGTATATTACCAATGACAGCATCTGCATATGATTGTATCACTGGGGATTTAGAACCTATTCATTTAGCACCATTCTTAATTCAATTAATTCAAAATTCTAAAAAGCCTATTACGTAAGTTTTTGTTATCCAGCTATATTTTTTTATCAATGTATTTCAATCAGATTTCTGTTGTTTACTTAAGTAAATTAGGTTATTTAACAACAGCTAGTTGACTCTAGTGATTAATTTAATTTAATTTGTAATGGTGTACTCAATTAATAGGATATTTGTTATTACTTATGATATGATGAATAAAGGGAGCCTCAAGAAGCCCCAGAAAGGACCGAAGACATTCCATCCAATCACTGCCAGGGGAATATTCTAGAATGTCGACGTGTAGCTTTCCTATTAGATGGATAAGAATGACCCCCTATGTGCCTATTGGTTGTCCGAAATGATGATTTACTCCCAACCAAAAACTATAAACACATGAGATTTCTGTACTATATCTTGACACTGTTTTAGGGAATAAAATCCCTACTTGCTAGTCTTCTGTCTTCTCTCTTGCGACGTTGCGGGTTCGATCGTTCAAGTAGTCTAGTAGTACGCGGCATATTAAGAATCAAAGCTCTAGATATAACAGATTGATTTTATTCGTACGTTTTATTTGTCACAGATTGATCTCAGGTAGGGCGTAGCATTGTAAACCAGATGACACTGGGTGGGCGTTTCGTCCCTTCATGGGGCTCATCAGCAGTGGGCACTTACGATCCCTTCAGGGATTAAAAGCAAGACTTTAAGGTCTCGTAGTGAGCATTTAATCACTCAAACCATTATGTCATAATCTTGTGATGCACATTTCCAACTTTGATCAGTTTGATAGATAACGCGACAATCATCCAATGGTAGACTGTTATATAAATTTTTCACAATGCACAGTATCAGGACTTATTAATTTCTATGTGAATATATGCGTTTGTTTTTATCGCGTTTACAGAACGTTATACTTAGGCTCAGCTCAATCGATTATACATGGTCATTGGAGTGAATGGAGTCAAGAATATTGGACTGTAAGTTTTCTTTTTATTGTCCTTATGTATAGATCATTATAGTTAATGTGAGTCAGTCAGTTAAGATGAATCAAATCTAAACATATTATCAGTTCATAACATTATTGATTGTTGGTCTTAGGTGGAAGTAATTAATAGTTTTGGAGACTACATAAAAATACTATAGGACTGTAGAACAGTTTCAAAAGTTCCATCTTTCCTGAATATTCACCCCCACCTAATAAAATCGTGCAATGGAATCTCTTGCAAGATCATAGGTAGATACTACGTAGAAGTTTAGAATTAGAAAGAAATATCTATCCGGTGCTCATTGGTATTTTGAGGTCCTTTAGCTTATTTAAAAGGAGATAGGCATTTTCATGTGGTAGTAGCTAAAGAGTTTGTCTGATCAACATCGTTTCTAACATTGTATCTTCAATAAATCATGTGACACTTAAGTTGAGGTTGAAAACTGTTAATGTGGGGAAGCTAGACAAGTTCCAGTCCCAGCACTGTATCTAATATCGGTCAAATTCGGAATACATACTCTACTAGTATTCTCCGACCTGCAAGTCTACTAAATAAGCACCTAAATACACGTGAGGCTATTTATTCGCATACGTATGGTCGGGTTAGAGCTTACTTGAAGTGGCTACGTAAAGTAGTTCTCGTTATTAATATAATTCTAAAGGTAATATTTCCTTTTTATCTTTTGGAAAGTCGGTTTTCTTTCAAAAGGGTTTATCATCGACTAACTCAGTCAAGATAATATATTTCGTTTACTTGAACATACTTAGTAAGTGTAGGATCTTCAAAAAGTAGATGGATTGATGTGATAATTATCATGTTTCTTCTATGGGCAACAGCTTACAACTCTAACTTAATTTCATTCATTGAAAATTCGAACAGTTAGATTACATCACCGTTAGCTTTTAAAGAACTTAGGATATAATTTGTCGTGTATACCAGTTGGTAGATTTTCGTGTACCCCAAAGATACGTTGTGTGTGAATCTATAAGATAGAGAAATACGAGAGAAAAAAATGGGTTAACAACTCAGTAAATACACGTGTAGAATGCACTTTCATCTTAAAATGAAAGCAAATTATAACAATTAGATATGTACGAACGTCAAATCAAAGCAATCTGGAAATTGAAACAAGATAAATCGATAACAGTAAGATTTCGAATGCATTACACAGCTTCTGCTGGTGAAATAGCATTGCCTTAGTGCTTTTGTACATTCCTAATGCATTTAGATCTGTAATAAAGCAAGTGATATTGGTGTGTTTTCAAAAAAATCAGATGTATGCTGTATATTTTATCTCTGTCTGGTCTTGAGCAAACCATTATCCAACTTCAAACACTAGATGCAACATTTGGTCGTTATTACACTTGCCTTTCAAATGATGTATTCCTTAAGTGGTTGGAGGAAATTGGCTGAAACCCTCGAACCAAGTTTTCATCAGAAAGGCACATCTTCAACATTGAGGTGACTGATGCTCCTTACAAGCTACGAACCTGGACCATTCAGTTCTACGATCTGAGTTGTTACTACTGAGCCATTTGGGCCGCGACCAAACTCCTGTGGGACAGATATTTACAGTTGTTTAGCTCGTTGATATCATCTCAGACGGTGAAGTTAAATGACATAAGCTCGAAACCATCAGAAATGCTCATTCCCCTCGAAGTTACTGACGATTGTCATCTGGCATGAAATCTAGGTCCAGGGCTTCCTGTTGACTACTTATAACCACCTAACATTAAAACATAGTTCAAGCAATATGACCATATTGCAACTTAATCGATAGAATAAGATCAACACTAGAGACTTGATGGACATGACATTAGTCACTATTTAGAGACCAATCGAATCCAAACGTTATATTCGATTGATTAATTAATTATAAGTTACACGTTTCGATTAAATTTTATTTGGCTATTCGCAAATATTTCGAATAATGTGTATCACAGTATGTTCAATAACATTTGGTCATTTTCCATTATCTTTTTACTGTTATGCTATCATTTTTCTCTTGTCTTATATTACAATTTTGATATTTAGGTACGTCGAAGCATTACAATAGCGAATCATTTACGTGATATTGGTGATAATTACCGTGAAACTTATCTACATTCTAATGATATTTCAGATCGTACAGTATCACCGTCAATAGTTGAACATCTTGGTCCAGGTTCCAATTGGTTGCGTTCACAATGGCCCCTTTCACCAGCTCTAGGTGGACCATATGTAGCGGTTCATTGGCGTCGTGGAGATTTTGTTACTACAAGTACTAGCGCTACAACAACAACAACAACTGTTACTACTACTAGTCGATCTCCTAATAGTGTTTTAGCAGCTCAACAAATTCTAAATGCTGTTAAGATATTTAATCAGTATGAAGATCATTACATCGATACGATTTATCTAGCCACGGATGCTGATAAAAAAGGTTAGTATTCAAAAAAAACTTTTATATAGGCAGTAATGAGGAATATTTATTCATCACTTCATTCTACTCCATTAGAGGTGGTCATAATAGTAGTAGCATATCAAAAATGAAGCCTCATTCTATTAACAACGCAAAATCAATTTGTGTTTTTTGTTTATATCACTTGGGGAAAACAACTTCACCGTAATGCGTATGCATATGTGTGGTAACATTATGTGCAGTCAAACCATTTTCGTTGAATGTTGAGTGAAGAGTTCTCTTTTCAGTATATTCGTATTTAAAGCTGTACAATCGTGAGTATATAATTTGTTTATCAGGGTTGTAGAGATTGTTAAGTTTCATTGGAACCCTGAACCGAACATCGTTTGGTCACCATTATGTCTGTTAATGATGATAATAATAGATTTTTCATAGTTGAAAGCCTGAATCAATTGAAGCTAGATCACCATGGAAAACTTGGAAGCACTGGACGGCCGTTTCGTCCTATTGTGGTTGGATTTAGATATAAACAACATAGGATGCCGGCTCAGTGGTCTATCGGTTAAGTGCTCTGGCGCGAAACTGTGAGTCCTGGGTTCGAATTTCGCGAGTCTGAGGTCGTGGGTGCTCGCTGTTGTGGAGTCCCACAATAGGAAGAAACGGCCGTCCAGTGCTTCCAGGTTTTCCATGATAGTCTAGCTTCAATTGACTCATGATTTCAACTATGAAAATACTAATTCTCCACAAAAACCCCTTCTGATAATAATAATAGATTTGTTTAACAATGATAACAGAGAGGTTATATGAATATCTTTATTAAGAAACTGAAAATGTAGGTTGTAGTGAACTTAAATATTTACCAAGATAATGTTGATAAATTATTAATTATAAAAGAAGGTTTAGATCATGTGACAAAATGAAATATTGAATTTCAAATGAACTGTAATCAGAAACAGCATGGAAACCGAAATAAGTTGGTTCGAGGTAAAAGATCAATAATGAAAAGAAATAAAAGGAAAAATGTGATGATATTAGATTAAAATTTTTGAAAAATAGGTGTACATCTGGAACTGTATAGCTTCGAAAATGAATTCGGATAAAAGAGAACTCTTCTCTGAACCATTCTCAGTTGGCATATCCTATTTATCTAACTTGGGAGTCTCATCAGCCCTTGTGGTCTGGTGTGTGACGAAATCTCAGCACGTATACAGAAGGCTCGTCTAGCTTTCGCCAACTTGCGTCATTTATGGCGTAGGCGAGATATCCGTCTAGCATCCAAAGGACGGGTTTACTGTGCAGCAGTTCGTTCCGTCCTACTTTATGGCAGTGAAACATGGCCGATAAGAGTAGAGGATATTCGTAGGCTACTAGTACTCGATCATAGGTGTCTTCGAAGCATTGCTCGTATATCCTGGGACCACCGGGTAAATAATGCAGTTGTTAGGAAACGGGTACTGGGTAAGGATGACAAATCGATTGATGAAGTAGTGAGACTTGATCAGTTGAGATGGCTGGGACGTGTGTTACGTATGTCCAACCACCGACTGCCCCGACGTGCAATGTTTTATAGTGTAGGAGTAAGTTGGAAGAAAGCTAGGGGCAGCCAGACCAAAACGTGGCACAAATCCATGAAGTCACTGACAAGTGGACTGAGCCATGTTGGTAGGTGTAGACTACCTGGTTGGGATTCGCGAGATGATAGCAATCAATGGTTGGAGACTTTGAATGACATGGCTCAAAATCGTTTGCAATGGCGTAAGTGCATCCACTCCTTATGTTCTCCAAAATTCTAATATTCTGAATTCTTCACGTTCCTTAATTTTTTTTCTCTTTCCAAATTTATTTCATTGGATTATACTCCTTGAATAACATCTTCAAACCTTAATCTTTCCTATTACTGCTTATACTCTTACTACTTCTACCACTATGGGATTTGAATCGACAACTGCATTTCTTTGCTGATGTGGTATGGCAACTCGAACTGATGTACGTACGTACGAAGTTCTATGTTTTGACTGACTGACTGATTTATTTATTTGCTTATACCTGTTACCTTTCGTCGGGGAGCGTAGGCCACCCACCAGAATTCTCCAACTAATTCTGTCCTCCACTCTTCTTTCTAGTTTTTTCCAATTTCTATTCGTTCTCTCTATGTCTGCCTCCGATTCCCGATGCAATGTAGTTGTTTGGTCTGCCCCTTTTTCCTCCTACATAGAAAAATCCAAGTTAGGGCTTGCGTCGTGATACAGTTTAAAGGTTTCGGGAATTTGTGTCCTATCTACCTTCAGCATCTTTTCCTAACTTCCTTATCAGCTGGAAGCTGGTTTGTTCTCTGATACTTTGGGTTATTTTTGATGTCTAGTCACGGGTCTTGAGTATTGGGTGTGAGTAACTTTTTAAAAATGAGTGTACTTTTTTGATGATGGTTATAATATTTCTCCAAGTTTCATCCCCGTACAATAGAACTGTTTTGATGTGAATGTTAAAAATCTTGACTTTGATGTTGACTGATAGATATTTTGAGGCCCATTTACATTGTACTAAACATTGCAGTTTTAAAAAAAGCCATAAAATAACTTCACAGCTATATTGGTTTATAGATCAGAAGGGGTTTTGTGGAGATTTCAGTAGTTTCATATTTGAAATCATGAGTCAATTGAAGCTAGACCACCAA